>NC_092049.1:102172290-102473214 GCF_003086295.3 Arachis hypogaea
ATCACATCTAAGTAGATTACTCTTAATCACATTACTTAGAAAGTAAACTTATTTTTTCAATTTTACTCTTGAAAACTTTTACTCATCATGGAATATTTATAGAATGACTAGTACATAAACTTGTAGAAAAAAAAAGAGTATGATACATATACAACAAAATATAAATTATCCTTGTCTCTAATGTACCAAATTTTTTTAATGTTTAATTTAATTAAACTTTGTTTTTAATTTTAAAATAAATTTTAATTTTATTCTTTAATAATATCAATTTTTTATAGTAGATAATTATTCAATTATTTTTTAATCATATTTAAGTAAATTACTCTTAATTACATTACTTTTATTCTAAATAAATTTATTTTTAAAAGTTTACCCTTTATCATATTATGTTCATTCTAAGTAAATTTATTTTTAATTAAGAGAAAAATTGTAACACCCTAATATTCAAATCCTTATGCTCGAGTCATAAGTCAATGATATTACGGTGGTACGACTCTCAGGTGGATTTTTAATATATAAATATAGGTAATTTTTGAAAGGAGTATTAATCGAGAAGCCTGAAAAGAGTAGAAATAAAATCGCGAAGACGTATCACTCACGTTTCGACAACGAAAAGTTAAACTGCTAAGCCGAACGCGATATATGGACAAGGCATAAAGGAGATTAAGAGATAGATAACAGATAGATATTTATAGCATAAGTAAATAGCCACTAGTCGCGACCTGCGAAGTTTAGGCCGGCTAGGGTACAGTATGAAAGTAGATGACAACAGTATATCCTAATCTCTCCCAAAGGAAACATAAGAGCCTCTATAGGCAAGTTCCAAAAGAGTTCAATACATAATATAATCTTTTCAAAACAAAGGTGGAGAGATTCTAAGCAAAACACAAAGTAGAGAAAATAAATATCTTCGCCATCTCTCAGACGAACCACAGCTCACTTCTGAGCACCTGGACCTGTATCTGAAAAACAAGAGATATATACAGAATGAGAACCCCGGGCCCATGGGTTCCCAGTACGGTAAAAGTGCCAAATAAATTCAATGTACTGCAATAAAAACTCACTAAGCATCCTAAACTTCTTCACCAATTATTCATCCTAGGTTCTCGCTAATCCATGAATAGGCAACTGTCATAAGGGAGTGCTAAATTCAATTCATGTTTCACATGTTTCCCAACTCGCTGACTCTTCCACGAATCAGACTCAGAATTATAAGCAAAACCATCACCAGTTGTTCTGCCTCAGCAATTCTATATCAATACATCATACACTCGCCTGGAGCTAGTGAAACCACATCACTGCGTCTACCCAGGAAGCTCCAGTTATCTCATTCAATATTCATCATCATCATGCAATCGCATCATCAATTCATCCCATCAAGAACAGCCCTCACACCCACCGACACCAGCATGAGGGGCCTCTCAGTTGTACAAACACAAGCAATACAGGCAAGTAATACACAAATATGGTACAAGTAGAACAAGTAGCATATAGTCAGGTAACATGGCATATATGATGTAGAAATCCAAAACAAATGGCAAACCCAAACAATTCAAACATATGCAAATGATGAATGCCTGCCCTATGGCTGATGATATCATCTGTCGGTTATATAGCCAACCCGACATGTCCTGGTAGCTAACCATTGGACAGAAACACCAATTGCGGAGCAAGTAGGTTTGAGCTACAACCCCTTGCTACTACCCGCTCAACCCAGAGCCAGTGGAATAACCACTACTGCGGCTACTACCCAAGCGGGTGTTTACAAGCTCAACCTGGAGCCAGTGGATTCACCACTACTGCCGTTACTACCCAGGCGTCACAATCTCTGACTTGGAGCAAGTGGGACGAACCACAACCTTTGCTACTACCCAGGGTCTCAATCTCTGTCCTGGAGCAAGTGGGACGAACCACAACCCTTGCTACTACCCAGGATCTCAAAACATACATTCGTTCAGTTTAGAAGTAATCATCACTGTTATCAAATCTCAAACATTAACCTGGAGCAAGCGGGACGAACCACCACCTTACTACTACCCAGGTATCACAAATACACATGTGTTCAAAACTCCATAATTAAACTCATTTATCATAAACATCCTTTCCCGTCTCATACCCGGAGCAAGTGGACAACGCCACTGCCTACTACCCGGGGTCACACATCACATTTCAACCTTTTTCATTGTTATCCATGTAACACATTTATTTATTAATCATATAGGCATTTATACTCATCCATAAACAATAATGGCCTTGCCGTAACCCGGCAATAACTCAGCCATCCGGCCCATGGTTCAATCAAGAACCGGCCATTTATCAATAATTATAGCCTTTCGGCTCATGGCTTACACGGTACTTCCACCGTCACCCTCCATATCTCATATAATCATATCTGATCATCATTGATCATAACCTTTTCCCTTGCTTCACTCGCAAGTTACCACATCTCCTAGTTCCTTCCTCATTGCTAGGCATATCATAATGATTTAATACCTAAGGGATGAGATTGGAGGCTTAGAAGTATGAGATTTGGCTTTAAAAACTTAAAAACCATCTTTGGCATGAAAACAGGGCCATGCGTACGCGCACTCCACGCGCACGCGCGGATGGCCAAAAACTCATCGACGCGCAAACGTCATACGCGCGGGTTGAAAAATATCCAAACGGCGCGCAAGCGTCAGCCACGCGTACGCGTGGGTGCTCTTGCGCCCAGGCACAAAACTGGCAAAACTCTGGCACAACTCTCTGGAAAATAGCTGGGCATTGGGTGCAGCGCATCGACGCGCACGCGCACACCACGCGCACGCGTGGATGGTGCCTTCTTGAAGAACGACGCGTACGCGCCAAGTGCGCCTACGCGTGGAGGGTCATTCTGCTAAAAATTTTCTAAGTTAAAAGCTGCAGAATTTACAGATTCAACCCCCAATCTTCCGACGAACATAACTTTCTCATTTTAAATCATTTTTCACCCGTTCTTCGAACGGCATGGACATCCCGGATCCAATTTCATTTCTAAATAGATTTGGCACAAAACAGAGATCCGTAGTCCAAGTTATTTCCCGTTAAAGTGTGTCCAAAAACCATATTTTCATACAAAACCACAAGGTGCCATTTTCAAAACAAGCAATTTTCAACTCTTTTCAAAATCAACCAAAACATGCCAATTTCAACCCTTTTTGAAATCAATCTAAATGTACCAAAATCCACATCAAGTCATCCTCAACTCACACATTGACACTTTACCAAAAATTTCCAAAACCACATCCAACCATTTTAACACTTCTCAATCAAATGGCTAAAGGACAAACACAATATCATGTCATACATCCTTCCTCATCCCAATTTCCAATAATACCATTTCCAATCAACCATCATTATACATAATCAATATCATACTCACTATCACGTGATTTCACCCACAAATCAACCTTAATCATTCCCCAAGCATATATCACAACATACATATCTCTAATGCATCATCATACCATCAAGGCATCAATAATCATAATCACATATATGATCACATAATATATCTCAACCGAACCAAACATACCTCATCTACATAAATTCACCCAAAATTACCAAATTCCACACTTCAACTTCTCAAACCTTATTATTCAATAACCAACCTAATCATTCATATATTCATTATCTGAAATTCATCCAATCACTTGTGCCATCATACAATGCACACATCGACTTACCTTTCTTACCTCTTTCCGGCCTCCGGCCCAAAATTCACGGCCTCCGGCCCAATTTTCACAATTTAAATGCATAAACCACAAAATCAATACTCATTACCCAGTACATCAAATTCTCAATACACCAAGCATACAAGGTCACACAATTCTCAACCCAATCATTAATTCACGTTACATATCAACTATGCATATTAGCACCAACCATTTACATAATCCAAACTTAATCCTAGGGGCATCTAGCCTAGGAATTCTCATCACAACACATGGTACTTAAATGAAACTTAAACCGTACCTCTTGTAGCCAAACCAATTGAGCCTCTTCTTTGGAATTCTTCACCAACCTTAGCTCCAAGCCTTACCAAAGCTCCTCAAGCAATACCAATCTCCCAATTGTGCACCAACATCACCAAATACACTAACATAACCAATATCACATACATACATCAACTTAGGGCTCATAAAAATGACAAATTACAAGGGTTTGAGCACTTCTTACCTCGGCCCATATGAAGTAGGGATAGAACCCACTTAGAATTTATGTTGGAGTATCCCTAAACACCCAAAATCACAAGATTTCAACACTAACTACCCAAAAACGTGTAACAGTGGGGAATTTCAAAAACTGGGCAGAGATGAATGGAATACTCACCACCAAACCTAGATAGAATTGTAGAGGATGAGAAGAGCGACGCGTGGCCGGAAACGGCTCGTCAATCGGAGCTCCGTAGCTCAAGTTATGGTGGTTTGAAGATCAAAGACAGTTAGGTTTTCTCTCTTCTCTTCTCTCTTCCCAATTTCAGCGCCCAACACCCCTTCTTTAGGGCAAAATGAGCTGAAATGCTCATAACTAATGTTTATATATGTTGGGTCTTGGGCCCACTTAGGTCCGGTTCACTTATTTTTGTCCGTTGGCCCAATTTTGGACCAAAACCTTTAAGATTAGCGCTCTAAATCGCACTTCAAATATTTCTACCTCCCCTAATTATAATTCCTCATTTCTTAATCCTACTTACTCATAATCAATTTTCTCAGCTGCAGTACCAGACAGGTCTCAGCCGGTACTGCCGGTCAAAATTCCACTGCGCGCTTTTACGCAGAAAACTATGTCTTCCGACTCGGAAAAATTCACTGAATCCAAATATCATATTTAAATCATCAAATTCAAATTGCCAAATCTTCCAACCGTATTCGCTCCTATTTAACTTATTATTTAATTAATTTCAGTTAGACCGGGTATTACAAAAATTAAAAAAAAAACTAAGTAATTATCTATAGTTAATAAAAATCAAAATTATTGAAGAAAAAATTAAAATTTATTTAAAAGTTAAAAATAATTTAATTAAATTAAATATTAAAGAAGTTTAGTATATTAGAGACAAAAGGTATAACTTATACTTTGTTATATGTATGTACCACATTCTTTTTTTTCTTTCTCGAAAATTTAACTACTAACCATTCTATAAATACGAGTAAAAATCCTGAATTTGTATTACAATTCATTTCTTTGAAATTCACTGTTATTTTACTTGATTAGATAATTCTTCAAAGAGTTTTTGTCCCTAATATTTTCGTTCTATTCAAGTTCTTACCGTTGCAAAGTTATCTTAATGTTGTTCTACTGTCAATTCTGTTAACATATTATTAATGACAGGACAACAGAGATTTTAAAATATTAAGAATTTAAATAGGATAATTTAATCGTTCGAGACAACTTTAAGACTTATCCTAAATACTAAAGATAAAAACAATACTTACTAAAAAAAAGAAAAGAACAAATAACAATAAACCATTTTAAGTTAAACGTACCAACTTTTTTTTTTTTGTATTGTTAAACGTACAAGTTTAATCAATGAAAACTACACATCACTTGCAGTCCTAATAACCCAACAAAATAAATCTGCTTGTTAGATCTCTAATATTTGAATTTGATGTCAGTATTAAATTTTTTTTTTGTTCATGAATATGAAGTCATTCTTAAAGCCTATATCCAAACACAAATTTCTTTGACATCAATCTAATCTAATTTCTATCAAAATTTATTCTACAAAAACTATATATCAATATCCATTTGCAAACGATAATCCAAATGGAGTGTTTTATGAATAACCACTTTAATTTTAAGTATGGCTAATTCCCATTCGTTTAATGATACTACTGATAAACAAAGCTGCCTACCTATACATAACCTCCCCCAATAAGCATAAAAATCTTTTGATGGTTCATTTATAATGTATTCACGGAGAGAAAGATCATGTTCGTGGAACACATTATAACTGAAGAACTCAACTCTGCATCAAGGATAAAATAGCCAATATAATATAAATGATACGCAACTATGAAGCTCTCTCAGTGTGCATATACCCCCATGTACAAGTAAAAGCCCTGATAAATCTTCATGGTGTGAAATTGCATAGCAAGCCACCATGACATCTGGCGTCAATGGAACTCAGCCTAGAGACTTATAGAATGTTTTCTTCAACCAGTTACAATGATAGCCATGTCGAAAACACCAAAAGAGGAAGCATTAAAACCAGGCCATAGCACACAAAGAAATCAACACTTTCGTGTGTAATAACATTGCCGATAATAACACTCCACAGATGTCCACTATCCATGGCACAGAAAATACACTGTCCAACTTCATTGTGTTGATCTTCCTGTTCCAGCCAGATATAAGTAGAGTAAACATAACCCTAGCGGAGGGAATATTGAATTCTCAATTGCTACCAAAAGAGAAGAGGGGGGTGAGTTACCTCTGCCGTTAAATTATTGAATTGATCTTCATCATCAGAGTTTCTCACAGAATTTATGTCACTGCTGGAGAAAGATTGACCCAAAAATATTTTGGTTTTAGCTCCCCCAAAATTTTTATTTGTGAAGGATGTATATGCTGAATCAGTGTGTATTGTTTCCATCACAGAGCCAAAGAAGTTTGTCACAGGTACCTAGAAAAAGTAAAGCAAAAAGACAACTGAGCATTGTTCTACTAAATGGAGTCTGTTACATGAATCAAACACCACGAAATTGTTCTATCATATTTATGTTTAAAGCATTCTTTTATAGTTCCTCCTATGGTTTTCCCAAGTCTCCCTCTACCTCCAGCAGTCTAGCTATAGCTATAGGAATGCTGTAACAGCTCAGTCCACCCGCTTGTGGATATTGTTTACTTTGGCACTCTGGGCCTCACGGTTTTATTATTGATGGAGGGACGGAAATCACTCAACCCATCAAAATGTGTCCACAAGGAAGAGGTATCCACTCTACATACAAGCCATGTATAAAGCACAACAATTACAATGTAGAATAAACACATTAAATCAAACCCACCATTCTCGTGTAACTTCAAGAAGCTCAGCTTTGTCATGATGTCTCAAAGCAGTAAACCTATTACATAAATGCGGATTGGCTTTTCCAACTAGTTTAGTTAAGTAGTAGCTTGACAAAGTGATTTATAGTCTATTACAACAAATATGATACAAATTGGACTTAAATCAGGAAACAGTAGAAACATCACTGAACTTCAAGACCAGAATACAGATTGTAAATGATACTTAAATGGAGTGGAATAAGTTTGCAATAATGTTGGATCTTAATTCAAGAAAGATCTTATTGGTTGTCAAGAGAGCAATCAAATTTAACCAAGTGGAAACATCACATACACTACCAGGTAGAAGCAATTCGTCAGACGCAAAGCAAAGGAATCAAATTACATCCACAATGTTTATTACCTCTTCTAAATGGCGTTGGTATAGGTCCCTTCTGTAGTAAGCAGTTGACATCAACAGATTTGGATTATATGAATTGAAAAGACTGCAAACAAAGCATAAAAATTTGCAAAGTAAACAAGCTAGCTGTGAATATATAATTTTGGCGGGAATTTCAGCCATTCATGATTACCAACTTTCTCAATAAATAAGAGTGAGAAAAATTCTTGTTACAAGTAGGCCAATTATTTTAATCAGCACAGATCAGTGAATTTTTTGGAGGATTGTTAAAAGTTATGATGAATTGCACCAAAACGTATAGAAAGTGAAATGCAATTAAAAGAATGTACATGACAATAGATACACATACTAGGGAGACACATTAGCATGGATAAAATAGTTCCTGAAAATATATATAAAGAACATTCTTGTATGTACCTGCTCAATGAGGCATTGTCATACATATTCAGCCTCTCAAAGAAGGCAAGTGTGTAGAAAGTGAAACGATCAACAACTGAAACACCAACCTGTGTGATATTTTAAAGTGCAAGTACAAAAGGGAATTTTAGTTTGCTACCTATGGAGCCAAACATGAAGAAATCCAATGGATAAACTGTAGCATATTATGTCAAATACTTCTATGTGCTTTTTACAAGTTGGTTAACAATGTCAAATTAATACATACGTCTGAATCCAAGTGATGTGAATATGAATTCTCTCCTTTCATGCTACTTCCAATTGCCAGAACTCCAGGTGATTGAAGCTGCAACCCAGAAAAATGAATCTAGTCAGCAATATATATAGGACACTTGTGAAATAGAGTGGCTTCCAAGAACATAAATATGTTAAAAATGCATCGATAGTAAAAGCTAAGAGCATCCCTTTATCCTAGGAAGAAATTAAAACTAGATTAGGAGAAAAAAAGTAAGATACAAAATCTTTGTACTTCACAATATGATGTTTAACACTGAATGAAATATATAATATACCAAAAAATTGGTTATGCAAGTATAGCTATAAAATAGATTAACATCATTATCAGACCAGGATATTTGTAAATCTCCCCATTCAAAAAGATTACGCAATTGCTCTAGGGATGTTCAAGAAGCTAACAACAACAGCTAAACTGCTAACAACAAATAAATATAACAGCTCCAAGCTCCAGATTTCTCTAATCATTGAAAATATAGCACTTCCACCAACTGCAAGCATTCAACAGCAACATGAAATATATAGAGAAACACAAGGGTTCATTTGACTTAGGCAGAGATCACTCTTAGCCTGGACAATGAATACTTAGGATCACATCACTCTTTTTCCATGAGAATTGGCATAAAAATTATGGAAGCTCCTAAAAATCCAAACAACCATGTCAAAATCAATGTTTAACCTGAGAGAAGAGAGTAGAAGCTTGGCAAGTGTCCACCATTATCAGCAGTTCCTTAAACCTAATAAATCCCAAATGTTCAAAAAATGAGTTCTTAATCCAACATAATAATTATGATTCGATATGTCAATGACTGGTAAATATAAAGGTAACTGAGATAAATTAGACTCCTATAAGTCTATAACTTTATAGTGAAAAGGACAATATTCATGTAGATTTTCTTAGTTAAAATAGATAAGAAAGAATAGAAAAAGGTTCCTGAATTCATGGAATCATATTGATAAAGTCACCATCAAGATCCTTATTCTCAGCAAAATAGGTACATGTACAAAGAGTCCATACTCCTTAGTCTGCACGCATTGGGGATTGAGAAGCTATGTTCCATTCTTTTCCCCCATTTTAGATTGTTAAAAAGTATTCTTTATTCTCCCTACTCTTGAATTATTTTTTTCCTTCATCGAACAAATTTTATACCCCAAATTTTTTTTATTATTTCCATTCATACAAATTATGATTGAAAAGTTACAAATAATAAGTTAAATAGGAATTCAAGACCTGCCCTTCTCTTTCATTTGCTTCACAGCATCAGCTAAATCATGACTCTGAAGTTCTTCTGAATCCTGAAACTTCAAAAACTCATCACCACCGTGCCCTGTCATATAGAGAAGAATATGACTTCCTTCATCACTAAGAAGTCGCTTGGACCTTGGAACAGCAGTCTCATGACGTCCAGTAAGCACACGCAGAAAGTTTTCAACTGTCACTTCATAACCACGATAATCTACCTGATGGATTGCAGGAAAAATCATCACCCTCTTAAAGACTACATATGGGAGCCATAAAAAAAATTGGAAAGATGCAAATATTTTAGCTTCCAAATGTTACAAGATCAGAAGTTTGTAATAAGACAAAGGCAAACCTAACAATAATCATTGTCCCATCTAAGCCCTATAGAAGAGTCAGGCATAATGCATACCTCAAAAACTCACCTCAACATTGTCCCCATACAGGTTAAGTCTATGGTTTTCGTTATTAAAAACTTGGGCAGGGTACTTGTTTCTTGCATTACATGCCATGTCATCTGCTAGCATGAGTATAATCCTCTCATCAGATATTCCTAGCCGCTTAACTGTCCTGAATGAGAGAAATTATTTATTTATCAATAAAAGAGAAAGAATTTGTAATGATCAACTGATCAGTACCAACCATAATTTTAAAAAATTAAAAATAAAACTAAAGTTGAACATTTACCTATACAGTGACAACGTATTTGCCATATGTCGATAGTTAAACCTGAAAATGGGAAGCAGCGTGCTTAGTATACTAGCCTTGTCATAGAATTGCGATGTTAACAATAGTCCAATGCAAACATCAGTTTAAATCTACTCTCTAAGCTAGGGAAAAAAACCGTCGGTGCTCGGTAAACAATTTTGAAAACTTTTCACCGAGTATCCTATATACATCATTCACATTTATTGTTGCCAAACTGCTAGAAGAATTAAGATGCTCAGCAAAGAAACTAGAGAAAACTAACAACATGAAACATTAGGTAGCTATAAAATGCTTTTATTATTCATATAATTAGAATCAGGAAGCTATATAGAAGGTTATAAAACAGTAACATAGCATTGTTCAAAAGGAATTTGGATAAAGTAAAGATGAAGCCTTGATTTACCAGAAGCGTGATGTGCAGACCAGAACAGCCCAATTATTAGTATGCATGGTAGCCTCAGAAGAAGATGAAAAATATGCTGCAGAGTTCCTGATATTGCCCAGAAATAGCAATAACATCACGAGTACTTTCATAGTGAGCTTTAAAATCCTTAGGAAGCAAAATTCCATCCTTCTATCAAGCTATTCTCGCATCTATTGAATTTGTTGTTCTTGTAGATATGAAACTAATGATCAATTGCTTATTTCCTTCCACTACCAAAGAACTGTTACATAGCTGCATACAAAATTCAGCCACCAGAAGTCACTCCCATTAAACTGTAAAATATCTTCTGATTGTTCTCAAACAATCAAATGTCAAATACATATCAAACGACTGATATCTCACAAAAGTTAGCAAGGAAGAGTCCAGATCAGTGTATGTTCAAGCAACTGTAATGGTAATGGCAAGATAAAGCCATAGTTATCAAAACTAAACCGGTAATTGACCTGGTCATACGACGAGGTCACCGGATCACTGGTTCAACCGGTGGGTCACTAATTTACTCGATTGATCCGGTCATAATTAAATAAAAATATAAAATTAAGTATCAATTCTTGTACATAACTAATGATGCAAAAAGAGATAATATACTAGTCACTAGTACAAAATACTTTCTCAATTTAAATGAACAAGAGAGAACAAAAGATAACACAATCAGTAAATCAAATCCAAGGAATAATAAGAAAGTTGGCATCTATATCTTCATAGGAAAAATTTGAAGCTTGACCTACATTTCTTTCATTTTGATTGCATCTATAGCTACATTTGTGTATTTTTCACAAATCAATACCAAGAATAATCCATAATAATACAAACAGAAAGCATGGAAACAACAATTTATCTGAACAATTTTATTCTGAGTTACAAAGAAGATGAACCTCATTTTCAACAACAAATTCAACTATAATAATTTTCAGCAACTAAAGATTCAGCTCAAAAGATGATTTACAGATTTACAGCAACAAAAACTTTAGATAAGTGATTATTTCAGCAAGACAACAATAGCTTCAATCTTCAATGATGATAATCAGTACCAAATTCAACTCAGTGATGATTTTCAGCAACAAAAAAATTTAACTAAGTGATTATTCATCGTTCAATGAACAAAAAATTCATTCAGCAATGAACAAATTTAAGCTAAGTGATTATTTCAGCAAGACAGCAACAAATTCAAGGTTCGCAACACATTCAACTTTCAGCAACAAAATCAAAATGCAGTGATGAATTACAGCAACAAAATTGAAATGGAAAGAAATGGGGAATTTGTTGGAACACACCAAATCGGGTTGAGTGAAGGAAGCTGACAGCCAGGCTCGAAGCAAGAAGACGACAACGGAGACTAGCCCACCGAGACCTGCTGCCGGCGACAACAAGCGCAGGGAAGGCGTGCCTCTGAGTGCGACGGTGACGAGACAGAGAGCGACGACGACGACCTGCCCAGGGACTTGCTGCTTCTGCCGCGGCGACGACGATCGCGGGGAAGGCGCGCGACTGGGAGCGAGACGGTGACGGTGAAGGAAGCTGACCAGATGAACTGATGGCCGAAGCAAGAAGACGACAATGACCACCACCCAAGGGACCAGATGCTGGTTCCGTCTGCTTCTGCCGCCGGCGAAGCGTGCGCAGGAAGGTGGAAGGCGGGGACGGAGTTCGAGACAGTGACGACACAGAGGGCGACGACGAGCCTCAGTCCTAGACAGTGAGTGCGAGACCGAGTCAGAGATCGGAGGTGAGAGAGCTTGAGGTTGAGGGAGAGAGCGACGAGAAAAAGACACCAGAAGTCCAGAGAAGAGAGACGTTGAGGGTTGGGTGATCCGACAGAGACTAGGGCACCACAACTTCACAAGAAATGACGCCGTTTCAACTTTCGAACAAAAACAAAAGCATGACCCGGTCCGGTTAGAGGTCTGGGTTTTGTTTAATCCGGGTCGATTGGATTTTCGATCGAACCAATTGGATTGAGCCGAATTTGATAATTAAGGATAGAGCTTTTTTTTTTAATTCAACTAAGTGTTTTTTATTCTTTTAAATTACAATAGTTATTGAAAAATTACAGAACAAATTAATCACATTCACTGATGGTGGCCTTTGATGCGAACAAAGAAGTTGTCCGATGGAAGGTTTTGATGCGAAAGGGGAGATAAGGGCTTCTTAACCAGAGTTAAGTAGGGATTGGAGCCGGCAACGACTGAATCTGTAGTTGGAGGAGTCACACCCTTTTAAAAAAGGTGAATTAGAGGACTCTCAATTTTCTAGTCTGGCGAATAAAACAGATCAGCCCAACAAGTTTTATGCATGGCTCTGAAAACCGGCGATAGAAACGATCCGCTCCGCTGTCTATAACCGTCGGAGGAAAAACTGCTTGAAAAATGCCGAACCGGTCGAGAACTGGTCGTTGGACCGAACCGATAACCAACCGGTTCGAATAAAACGATGCCATTTTGTTGATTTGTAAAAAAAAAAAAAAAAAAAGAAAAAACAGAAGTAGATCCATTCGTGAACCAAAACCCCCCTTCTTCCCCCAATCATTCGTCACTTACTCCCTGGAGAACTTTGAAGCAAAGGGAAAATCCTAGCCTTTCATCGCTGCCGCTGTTCCCAAGTCCTTAGCGCCGCCGCCGTCCCCAGGTCCTCAGGGGCGCCGCTTCTTCCTCTTCTCCGTGTTCGGAACCCAGTAGCTCGGCACGTCGTCTTCATCTTCACTAGCTTCTCGGCACGGAACCCAGGTTAGTGGCTTCTCGTCTTCATCTTCCTGAATGTTCGGTCTTCTTCTTGGTTTGAACTTTGAAATTCTGAAATTGTTGTTTTTCGGTCTTCTTCTTCTATTTTTATTCCATTTTTCTTGTAATGTTTTGTAAATTGTAATTGCCTGTTGCTGATGGATCTGTCTTACATTTGCTGGTTGCTGATGGCTGTAAGATTTTTTTTTCAAATTTACTGATGGCTCGATGGCTCTATTAGTCTGTTACTCTGTTTTAGTATTTTCTAATTGCAAAATGGCTCTGATAGTGTTTTATTGTTTTACTAGTTGCTGATGGCTCCTAATTTTTTTGTTCAAATTTGCTAATAGCTTTGTTTTGTAGTTGCTGGTTTTGTTGGGTGAAGGTTTAGTGTTTTGGAATGTTTTCCAATATGCTAAAGTTTGTAATTGCTAGCTTTGTTTGTAATTGTTGGGTGAAGGTTTAGTGTTTTGTGATTATTGGTTAATGTTTTAGTTTGTTTGCTGCTGAATGCTGTAGGCAGAATTCAGATATGGTCTTGTTGATGATTTTTTGATTTTTCATTGTGCTGCGGCTGTTTTTAATTTCGTATCTGTTTTATTAATTTCAGTTATGGATAATAGTATTAATCAAGAAGCAATTGCTGATAATAATGCATCTGTGAATAATAATCTGCCTGTCAATCCTCCTATTTCGAATGATGCTACTAATCCTAATCCCCTAGTACTAACGATAGTCAATCACAAGGCTCTTCTAATTTACGGGAAAAAACAGATTTAGCTTGGAAATATGTTACTCTACAAATAGTGAATGGAAAATCACAATATCAATGTTTATTTTGTCTACAAGTTTTCAATGGAGGCAAAATTCACAGGATGAAGAAACATCTAGCAAAGATTATTGGAGACGTGAAAAAATGTCCTAAAGTTCCATATGATGTGGAAAAATAGATGAAAAGTTTATTGAAAGAAATTCAGATCAAGAAAAACAAAAGAAAAGTAAGTTTTAGTGTAAAGGGTGGTGATGAGGTAGAGGATGCAATTAATGAAGCAATAGCTCAACAAGAACAGCAGCATACTTCTAGTCAGAAAGTGGTTGGAGGCGATCCAAAAAAGAAAGCCAAAGTCATTCCTCCTATGTTTGCACCAAGAACAACTCCAGGAGCTCAACCAAATCTTAAAAAGTTTTTTGCAAAACAAAGAGGCAATACACGAGGTTGATAAATGGTTTGCTCAGTGCCTTTTGGATTGTAAAATTCTATTTAATACTGTGATGTCTCCATTTTTCCAAGATATGCTGGATGGTGTTGGTGGTATTGGACCTGGTTACAAAGGTCCTTCTTATGATGAGTTAAGGGTTCACTTGTTGGCTGATCTTAAAAGAGAATGTCAAATCCTAGTTGATAGTTATAGGAGTGCATGGAGAGAAACTGGATGTACCCTCATGGCTGATGGTTGGACAAATCAAAGACAAAGAACGTTAATTAATTTTCTGGTGTATTGTTCTAAAGGTTTATGCTTTGTGAAATCAATAGATGTTTCCAGTATCGTAAAAAATGCTTCACTCTTGTATAGTTTGTTTTCTGAGGTGATTGAATGGATTGACCCTAATGATATTATGCATGTTGTGACTGACAATGCGGCCAATTATGTTGCTACTGGATGGCTTATCAATCAGAAATATGATAATATCTATTGGTCACCATGTGCTGCTCATTGCCTTAATCTTATTTTGAAAGATATAAGCAGCATGGCGCATATTTCTAACTTTGCAACATGTGCTTCAAAGATCACAGTATTTGTATACAATCATATGGTTTTCTTATCTTGGCTTAGAAAAATACCTAATTGGAGAGAAATTGTACGTCCTGGTGCAACCCGTTTTGCAACTATATTTATCAAATTTAAGAGCATCTTTGAGTGTAAAGCGGATTTGCAAGCATTGATTGTAGATTCATTCTTTATTGGTCACAAATTAGGAAGGAGTGCTACTGGTAGAGCTGTGAGTGCTATTATTTTGGATAGCAAATTTTGGGATGATTGCTTTACTGCATGTAAACTTGTGGGCCCTCTGATTAAATTGCTGAGGCTTGTTGATGCTGATGACAAACCATCTTTGGGATATGTTTATGAAGAAATGCTAAGGGCAGAAGATGCAATTAAAGAGATGTTTAGGCAAAACAAGACTGTATATCAGCCGTACACAGATATTATCAACTCAAGATGGGACAAGCATTTGAAGAAAGATCTTCATGTGGCAGCTTACTTCCTGAATCCTGCATTATTTTTTAATGAAAATTATAAAGAAGCACCTGATGTTATGCGAGGTTTGCTTGATCTTATTACCTTGTATTGCAAGTGAAACAATTTGGATTCAGTTGAGGCAATGAAAGAAATACATTTATATAGAGATCGGAAGGAAAGCTTTGATAGACCAGAAGCTATTCGAGCTGCATCTAAACTTAAGCCTGGTAATAATATTTGAATATTTGTTTAATTAATAGTAACTTGTTTTATGCTTTTATGTTTTTAATTGATAACTTTTAATATGTTATGGTTTTATAATTGGTAGATGAATGGTGGAGGTTATTCAATAGTTCTGCTTCATATTTACAAAGGATAGTTGTTCGCATTCTTAGCCAAGCATCTACTTCTTTTGGGTGTGAGAGAAATTGGAGTCTTTTTGACTAGATTCATACAAAAAGAAAAAATATATTGGAGCATGATAGACTAAATGATATTGTTTACGTTACTTATAATTTGCATCTTAAATCCAGGTAATATATGTTTCATGCAATATCATATTATTTCATACGGAATTTTTATCATAACAAATTTGTAAATTATTAATTCTTCATATATTGTATTTAAATTTTTAGGAAGGAAAAAGAAAAAAGAAAGCAAAAGATACAATATGATCCAATTGATTATGAAAGTATCAATTTAGTTGATTTTTGGGTGACAGAAGAGGTTGTAGACAAAGAGCCTGATCTTCCTAGTAATGTGGATGACTTATTGCGTGAGTATTATAGTTTATTTTCTAATGATTTATTAGAATGTTGTTAGTTGATAATATAATGATAACATGTGTATTTTATTAGGTGATATTGATGTTGATTTATATCAAAGTTGCGGTGGTAGTAGTGGTCTTTATGCTGCATCTCTTGATTCTTCTGCTCAAGAGGGTGGAAATGAAGGTGAAGATAATCCCACCGAAGCAAATTTGCATTAAGTTCTTGCAGATTTTGATGATTGATAAATCATGATGATAAGATTTAATATTTAGATATGTTTTTTTTACTATTTAACTTTTGAGTTTGTATTTTGATAAGATCATATGGATTTGGTTGATGATAGTTTATGTAGTGTTTTAAATTTCAAAGATATTTTAAGATTTATATTAGACTATAATTATATTTTAGGATGTTTATTTATAATTTATTTATTATTCTATTCTAAAATAGTTTTTTCGGTTGAACCACTGATGAACCGAAATATTCGTATGCCGGTTAGAAATTTACAATGAATCCAATCGTGAGTATAGTCTAACCAACACGCAAATATCGCATCAAACAATTCTAAAATCTATGACCAAGAGTATTGATCCCGGGTCGTTCTCCCTAGGAATTGCCTTAGAATGCACATCATTGATTAGGAAGTCTTTTGTGGTTTTGAGAGTTGGTGCAAGAATTCAAGCTAACAAAAGCAAACAATAATTAATTGAGATAAAGGCCTTGGCTAAAGGTAAGTATTGAAAGTTCCATCATTATAGTTTCCTTCAATTATGATAAGAATTGATTATTGCTTCACTTAGTTAACCCTCTAATAATGGAGGAAAGTCAAGTGAGAGTAACTAACTTGAGTCACAAGTCTTATTCCACCCTAGGGAAGTCTAGCTTTAGTGCACTCCAAGTCAATTAGCAATTCTCAATTCATAATCTACAATTGATTTTCACTATTCAAGTGTCTCCAATAACTCAACCCCTAAGCCAAGTAAGAGAAATTTAATCCATAGCTAGGGTTGTCATTATCACAAACAATTGGTAGGCAATCATAGAAGACATAATGTAATTGAGAGAAGAAAATTGAATTAAAGTTATCTAATCCAAACAATCATTAACAATCAAGCAATTAAATGAAATTCCACAATTCATTAATCAAAATTCAAAGTAACAAAGTCAAACAAATCTAGATTTAAGAGATTAAATCAAAAGAACATCAATTAAGAGTAGAAGAAGAGTGGATCTACAACTTGTATCAAAACAAAAGTGAATTGGCAATGGATCTCACCAAGAAATCAAAGAAAATTTGCAATGGAGGAAGTGAAATCCTAGAGAGAAGTTGGAGTTTCTCTCTCTAAAAACAAAATGTAACTAACTCCCTAAAATATCTAGAATTATGACTAATTGTTCTAACACTTCTAATCCTTGGTCTTCTTAAGCTTTTCCCTCCAAAATTCTGCTCCAAAACTGGGCCTGGGATCCCCTGAAATCGCTGGTCACGTTTTTCTTTAAAAAAATCACGTGCGCACATCGGCTGCGCGTATGCGCACCTGGGGTCCTCTGCGATCTGCGCGCAGACGCATAGTGCGCGCACGCGTCCGATGACTTGTGGCCCAGCCATATAAGCACGCCGGCTTCTCGTCTCGGCTCCACCCAACCGGCTCTGGGGGTACACATCCGCGCGTACGTGCACGGTGCGCGTGCGCGCAAATGCCTAAGTTTCAAAACTTGCTTTATTCCATGCTCCTTCCATTCATGCATGCTTCCTTCACTCCTCTTAGCCATTTTTGCCCTATAACTTCTGAAACCACTTAACGAACGGATCAAGGCATCGAATGGTAATAGAGAAGGATTACAATATATTCATTTTGATGCAAAAGAAGCATATTTTCATCTATGAGGCAAAGTTGGGAAGGGAACACAAAATCATACAGTTTTATATGGACAAGTGTGGAAGATCATTGATAAAACCCTTAAAATCTACACATGATAAACCCTAAAAACGGGGTTTATCAACCCCCCACACTTAAAGTGTAGCATGTCCTCATGCTAAAGGAAAGCAAAAGATCAAAGGATCACAAGAGAGTGGGACTCATGGGATGCAATCTACCTACATGAATGCAACTAGGGTGTATGCTACTATCTACTTGGTCAAGAGCAATTCAATCCTCCTAGGACACATATATATATGCACATAGGGCAAGATGATCGGCAATGTATGAACTCTACCAATATTAGTCATCAAAGTGAAATATGCATAGCTTGCATGAAGAGCGCTTGCGAGAGCCGAGAACAAGGAATTGAGTTTCGAACCCCTCACCGGAAGTATTTACACTCTATCCGCTTGGTGTATAGGGTTGATCACTCAATCCTCTCCTACTTCATGCTCTTCCAAAATTTTTTCTTTCTCTAACAATCAACACTTGTTCTATGCATGCATACATATATCATGAGGTCTTTCCTTAGGTTGTAATGGGGTTAGGGTTAAGGTAGGGTTATATATTTGGCTAAGTGGGCTAGAGGTTGAATCCTTTAATTAGCTTAAGCTCCCCTCCCAACCTATATAACATCCTATACAATTATGTACTAACCTAACCACCCGCTCCTCACTCTTTCACATACTCATGCTTTCACTTTTGATCATTACACATATGCATTGATTCGTCTTTGAGTCTTATTTTGGGACATTTTGTCCCCTTTTCTTGCTTCTCTTTTTCTTCTCTTTATATATATCTCTTTTTTTTTCTTTTCTTTTCCTTTTCCCTTTTTTTTCTTTTTTCTTTGGGTCTCTTTTCTTTTTTTTTTCCTTCCCCTTTTTATTAAATTTTTTTTCAAACTATGTACAAGAATATCAATGCATAAGGTCTATATATTCAATTAATCACATGAGTATGTATCCACTTCCCAATATTTTTAACAATAACATGCTTTTACCTCAACCAATGCTCTCCCCCGTTTTCCCACACTTGAATGGCACACCCGTACTAACCTAAGCTATTCAAGGATTCAAATAGGGACATTCATGGGTTTTTCGCTTTTGGCTTGTGATGTGCTAAAATTAAGAATAAGTGGGTTAAGCGTAGGCTCAAAATTGGTTGCAAAGGTTGTTATAAGGTAAGGTCATTTGGGTAAGTGGCTAAGTGAATTGATGGTCTCAATCATGTACATGCATTCATACATATAAAAATGGATATATAGAGTCAAACAAATTAAGGATCACAATCATAGAGAAAGAACAATACACACAAGAAGGGAAGTAAGTGGTTATAAGATGTAACCACGCAATTAGGCTCAAAACTCGCTTGCTTGTGTTCTTGGCTCAAAATCCATGCTCCAAATTACATTCTTCAAACAAGCATAGCATCTTTAAAATTGGTGAGTTTGCCCTAAAGTTCTAGCTTCCTAGGAAAGAAGTCATTACTCTAACCAAGTGGACTCATTAGGAGATAACTAACATGCAATGGATGTCAAATGCAATCTATCCTACTTAACAAAACAAATTCAAAATTTATTCGGGTGTTACCTATGAAGACCGGTCGGCCGACTGACCTCCCCACACTTAGAAGTTGGCACGGTCCTCCGCGCCTTGAGTGAGACGCAGTGGTTGATCGGCTTCCGAATGTCCATCATCCTCTCCATTATCACTATCTTCATTGTTGGTGCCGGTGGATGTGGAGATTTCTGGTTCTTCCATAGGTGGTGCTAAGCAACTTAGAATCTTCTTGACAAAAGTGTATCGGCGTTGATTGCGCCGCTCATAACGATCAAGCTTCTTGTGAAGGTCCTCTATGCATTGCATGGATGATTTTGGTGGTGCGGTGGAGGAGGTGGGAATGCTCATGGGGATGGCTAAGTTCGGGTCCTCGGTATCCGCCGGAGAGTAGAGATATCTCCCGTTTGGAACAACATCACCGTCTATCGGGATCATGGCCCTCCGGTCCTTGGTTTCTCGGGGGACACCGGCTGCGGTAACTAAGTCGGTCACTAGAGCGGGGAAGGGTAGGTTCCCCTTAGCGTGGATGCGGCCCATAGCTTGGCGAATGAGACGGGGAATATGAATCGGTCTCTCTGTGAGGACACACCAAACCAACAAGGCTAACTCAGCAGTAATAGATGAGCCATGGGTGGTAGGGAGCACATAATGGACTAGAATTTATGCCCATGCCTGAGCCTCTCTGGTGAGAAAACGTGCGTCAATGCCCTTGGGCCTCGGCCTCATCCTCCCTCGAATCCAGAATGATTCGGGTGTAGCAATGACCTTGAGGATGGCATCCCAATCAAACTCATATTTGCATCATGCCGACAAAACCTCTTGATATGCATCAATCCCTTCCGCTAACGGTCTGGTCTTAAGCACACTTTGAATGGCCTCCTCTGTGACGAAAACTTGTTTTCGGCCCACAAATACTGATGTAAGGGATAAGGAGTGGTAATTGGTGTAAAATTCTATCACCCACGACAAGTTTGCTTCACGTGGCTTCCTCAATAGGAACTCCCATTGCTGCCGTTCGATGTAGGGCATGACAAGCGGGATGACATGAGTCAGAGGGGCTAGAAGAGGCTCCGCAAGATAGTTCCTTTCCTTTATCAAAGGGTAGGCAAGTTCGCAATAGCGGTCGGGGAACTTGTTCGGATCCCTTGCCGGATTGTCCTTTTCCAAAACATCAATGTTAGCAACGCTCCTTGTCTTATTGAGGAGGGGCTTGGCTCTAGGTGCTTGTTGTGCTTTGCTAGTGGACCGGAGCGGTGCCTTCTTAGATGCCTTCCCTTTGTCTTTCTTGATAACCATCCTAGAAAAGAGGGAAAGGTGGCAAAATTTAAGCTTAAAGAAGCACCAAGAGATAATACTCATGCAAGTGATAAAGCATAAGAGAATAAGTGGCTTGGATACTAATGAGAGGGCAGAAGTTAGACCAATTAAGAGAGTCTTAATAAGAGAAATGCGTTGCGAGTATAGCTCTCAACCAGCTAAAGTATGCCTCACCAATTTAAAAAGGGGTTGTCACAAATTTTAGAAATAAAAATACTGGGAGTATGAGTCCCAGGTCGTCTCCCAACGAGTTGCAGGAAAGAGTGCTATTTTATTAACTAGAAGTTTTCCGGAAAAGTTGAGTTTTGATAATGAGTAAAAATAATTGTAAATTAAAGCAATAAAACTAAGAATTATTATTAATATTAAAAGGCCTTGACTGGGGGAATGATTAATTGGAAGTTCTATCCTTGTTGGAATCTTCTCAAGTGTAGTGTAAAGAGGTTATTGTTTTCACTTAGTTAACCCTTACTAAATAAAGGAAAGTCAAGTGATTGAGCTAACTCTTACCCGCAAATCCTAGTCCTCTCCCTTGGGAAGGTCTAGCGTTAGTAGGTACAGAATTAGCCAACAACGTCTAATTTAACTAAGCACTTGAGCATTCCAACTCAAGTGTCTCCTCTTAATCAACCCCCATGTCAAGTAGGAAATCTACTCCATTGACATGGAATTAATACTCATAAAAATATAAGAAGACATAATAAATTAAAACAAAATAAAATAGAGAATTAATAATTAATTAAAAATAAAAGTAACTTTGTATATTAATAAATTCAAAATGCAACATATTTAATTTAATAGGGTCAATGAGCAACTAATAAGAGTAAAGGAATAAGGAAACAAACTAAAGTAATGTCTTCACGGAGGTAATGAATCTTCAGCATCAAAAAATACAAAGCAAAAGCATAAACTACTAATATAAAGCTAATCTAGATTCAGATCTGAAACTGAAAGCAATCCTAATATCGATGTATCTGAATGTGTGTGTATGCGTCTCGAGTCTCTGCATGTTCCCTAGCTTTAATCTGTGTTTCTGGGCCGAAAACTGGGTCAAAACGCGGTCCGAAATCGTCCCCAGCGTATTCTGTTATTTTTGCAGATCGCGCAGGTTACGCGTACGCGTCGTCCACGCGTTCGCATCATTCGGCAATTTTCCTTGTCACGCATTCGCGTCGTCCACGCGTTCGCGTCATTCGTGCAGACTCCACTCCACGCATTTGCGTCAGGTACGCGTTCGCGTCACTGTGATTTCTTCATTTCACGCGCTCGCGTGAGCCATGCGATCGCGTCAGTGTTCGCTGGTCATCTCCTTAGTTTCTTGTATTCCTTCCATTTTTGCAAGCTTCCTCTCCATTCTCCAAGCCATTCCTGCCCTATGAAGTCTGAAACACTTAACACATGGATCACGGCATCGAGTGGTGTAAAGGAGAGTTAAAATGTACTAATTAAAGGTTTCTAGGAAGCAAGTTTTCAACCATAAACAATATTAGGAAGGAATTGTAATATCATGTTAATCATATGAATAAGTAGGTAAAGACTTGATAAAACCACTCAATTAAACACAATATAAATCATAAAATAATGGTTTATCAACCTCCCCACACTTAAACATTAGCATGTCCTCATGCTTAGCTTAAGGAGATAAAATGAATGAGTAGAGAAATGTAAGACTCATGCAATGCAATGCAACCTATATATATGAATGCAACTATATGATTCTTGTCTACTTGGTTAAAAATAAATAAGCTCTTCAAGACAAACGTAAATCAAATTCCACTAAATCAATTTTATATAGTAAAAACAGGTAACATTGTAAGAAGATAGCTCATGAAAGCAGGGAACATAGAATTAAGCATTGAACCCTCACTGATGGTGTATATGCACTCTAGTATCTCAAGTGTATAGGGTAATCACTCTATTCTTCTCTAATCATGCTTTCTAAATTTTGTTCTTTACCTAACCAATCAACAATATTTAATGTACTAATGCAAACATCATGAGGTCTTTTCAAGGTTGTAATGGGGCTAAGGTAAGGGTAAGGGTATATATATATGGCTAAGTGAGCTAGAATATGAATCTTTGACTAACCTAAGCCTTCACCTAACATACATATACTCTATATAATTCTAATTCATGCCTAGCTACCCATAATTTCTCACTTTCACATTACATACTCATGCGTTAACTTTTTATCTTTTAATTTTCTTATCACATATGCATTGGAGCTTTACTTAACTTAGAATTGGGGTAATTTTATTCCCTTATTTATTTAAATATTTATTGAATATTTTTGGATTTTTTTAGATAGAAATAACATACCAATGCACATGGAATTTCAATTTTTTTATGTTTTATATGAGTAGGTATCCAAATTTCCATCATGATACATCCCCTTATTAACCAATATTCCTACAATTTTCTCATGCTTAATTAACACACTTTCTATCTTAAGCTAACCAAAGATTCATTTTGGGATATTTAATTATTTTTCTGCTTAAGGCTAGTGATGTGGTAAAATATAGAACAAATGGGATTTAAAAGGCTCAAATTGGCTGACAAAGGTAATTGAAGAGTAGGCTTATTTGGGATAAGTGAGCTAAACAATTAATGACCTCAATCATATGCATGCATATAGATACATTAAACATTGGACATACAGGATGAAACAAAATAAAGATTACAATCATAAAGAAGTAAACACACAAGAATAAAATATTTATGGTTAAATAATGTAACCATGTAATTAGGCTCAAAATCTCACGGGTTGTGTGTTCTTAGCTTTTTAAACTATGTTCCAAATACAACTTCTAACAAGTTTAACACAAAATATTTATTTTAAATTAGTAAAAATTTTCAAAAATAGGGTTTGAAAAAAAAACTTATTATTTTTCAATCAAGTAGAACATGCAAGCAATTAACCTATTACTATGCAATTTATCCTATTCTGAATAAAAGAAAAACTAACTAAATATCCTTATTTTATTGGTGTTTAGGTAAAAAGAAATTACCTCCGGAAGTTAGGTACTGACCGACCTACCCACACTTAAAGCTTTGCACCGTCTTCGGTGCCATCTATCAGGAACAAAGGGGGGCTAATAGCAGCATCTCCATCATCGGGACCGTCATGGCTCCCTGTGCTGGTAAATGAGGTAGAGTCCGGGGTGTCTGGGTCTTCTCTAGGTGGGTGGTTACCAACAAGTAGCTCTTTGAGGTATGTAAATCTACGCTTGTTACGGCGTTCTCTTTGCTTTCCTTTCCGTTCAAGCCGTTCTAGCCTCTCAAGTATCTGATTGAGCAGTTGGTTTGTGATGCCAGGGCATCTTGGCCAGTTTCACTGACCTTTTCTTTACTGTTTTTAGGTTAGTTTCATGCATTTCTTTAGGAAATAAGCTAGTTTTGGGTAAATATTCACTTATGCCTTGATTCAAGCATACATTGTGCATTTTACATAATTTCATGAGGATTTTGCATAAGTTTAGTGACAAATATTATGTTGCATTACTCATGACTTGGACTAGAGCTTTGATGCACTTTATTGCTTGATTTCAGTACCAAAAAGGAAGCAAGAAAAGGGGAGGTAACTTGCAAGATTGATGAGAAAAGTGATTGCCAATAACATTCTCAAAAAGCCATCAATGCCCACATTAGAGAGTCACGTTAACTAAGTTAACGTGAACTCTAACGTGGAGAAGAGAAGTTGAGCCAACGTTAGTGACACTTAACATTGTCACTAACGTTGGCAATTACTCATAAGTGGCCACGTTAGAAGCCACGATAACCTAGTTAACGTGGCCTCTAACGTTAAGGGGGGGGGGGGGGGGAAGAGAAGCCAACGTTAGTGACACTCAACATTGTCACTAACGTTGGCCTATGGTACAAAGTACCACGTTAACTCCCACGTTAACTTGGTTAACATGGGAACTAACATAAAGGATGAAGAGTTGTCGACAACATTAGTGACACTCAACATTGTCACTAACGTTGAAGCAACCACACAACCCCCAAGAGTCACGTTAACCTCCACGTTAACTTGGTTAACGTGGAAGCTAACGATGAGGAATGAAGGATGAGCCAACGTTAGTGACACTCAACATTGTCACTAACGTTGGGATGGCTAAAGATGGCCACGTTAGAGGCCACGTTAACCTAGTTAACGTGGACTCTAACGTGAGACCCAGGGGCACATTGGAACGTTAGTGACAATGTTGAATGTCACTAACGTTCTCGAAGGTTGGCAAGGACCAAGTTAGAAGCCACGTTAACCTAGTTAACGTGGGCTTTAACGTGAAACAAGAAGGGGCACACTGGAACGTTAGTGACAATGTTGAGTGTCACTAACGTTCTCGAAGGATTAACAAGGCAACGTTAAAAGCCACGTTAACCTAGTTAACGTGGGTTTTAACGTAAGACAAAGGGGTGCATTGGAACGTTAGTGACAATGTTAAGTGTCACTAACGTTCTCGAACTTATATTCTCACTAAATATTAACACCCCTAACGTCCTGAGCTGAAGTCTCTGCCCACTTAGCACTTTCTCTCTGCAAGTAAAGCCAAGCCCAAATGAAGAAACGAACTGCTTCAAACTCAAGATCCAAAGGCCCAAGACTTGAAGAGTAAACTAAAAGCTGAGAAGAGTAGTATATATAGGAGTAGCTTTGAATTGTAAAGAGGTTCTGGAGGCTGGGAAAAAGGGAACTACTCTCTGTATTTTACTTTCTTTGTAATTTCTAGTTTTATGATGTATTCTCCATCTTTGTTTTCATTTTCAAGAGCTATGAACAACTAAACCCCTTTCATTGGGTTAGGGAGCTCTGTTGTAATTTGATGGATCAATACTAATTTTCATTATTCTTCTTCTATCTTTCCTCTTGATTTTACTTGAAAGCTTTCGATCTTCATCCAATTGAGTAGTTATCTTGGAAGAGAAGCTATTCAAACTTGGATCTCTTTTGAACCTTGAAAGAGGAATGAAGAGATCAAGCTAGAAATGCTTTCTCATGCTGGACTAAATTGGGTTTGAATGGGTATGTGACTATAACCCTCTCAATACTTGGTTTGGAAAATGCATGTGGTATAATCAGTGACCATACTTCATCTCTTCTCATGAGCAATTGACCAAGGAATTGGCTATTGATCAAGATTTGAGAGATTGAATTGCAAGAAATTGTAATTCAATCACTTAAGATTGCCAAGGAGATCAATGAGTGCATTGATTGAGGAAGAGATGAAAATGAACTTGATCCGGAGAATTGCAACATCTCCTAAGCCCAATGAACTCCCCATCTCTGATCTTACCCATTCTCTTTAATTTCTGTCATTTACTTTTATGAGCAAATCCCCCATTTCCATTTACAATTCTGCAATTTATTTTCAGTCATTTACTTCCAGTCTTTTAATTCTAGCATTTACTTTTCTGTTATTTACATTCCCGCCATTTTAATTTCTGCAACTCTCAACCAAAATTCTGGATTCGCTCAACTAGAACATTCTTCTAATTAAAGTTGCTTGATCAATCAATCCCTGTGGGATTCGACCTCACTCTATTGTGAGTTTTTACTTGACGACAACTTCGGTACACTTGCCGAATGGAGATTTGTTGAGAGACAAGTTTTCCGTGCATCAAGTTTATGGCACCGTTGCCGGGGATTGATTGTGCATCAACAATGATTAAATTGGAAGATCACTAGATTGAGCATTTTTATTTTGTGAATTTCATTTTTCTGTTTGAATGATTTACTTTTTGTTTTAGTTAACCTTCTTCCCTTCTCCCTCTACTCGTTTGTTTTTTTTTGTTATTTTCAATTCTGTTTGCTAACCCACTAACTGTTTGATATATTGCACCACCCACAACTAACAGTAATTCTGACACAAATGCTGTCTGCACCTATTTTCTTTGCTTGTACTTGTTGGTTGTATGACAGGAAGAAGAAGCGGGGCTTCAAATTCCTTTGATTCTGAACCTGGGAGAACCTTCCTTAGACTAAGGAGGGAGGCAAAAGAAAAACGTGTAGTTGGTGCTGAAGAAGAGGAGGAACACTTTGAGGAATACTTTGAACCTAACATGGAAGAAAACATGAAAAATCATCATGAAGAAGAGACTCACAACCATGGCAGGGGAGGTGGAGCAAATCATGCTGGGGAGGATAGAAGAGTTTTGGGCTCTTACATTAATCCAAACCCAGGCAATTGTGGAACTTGCATCCAAAAGCCAACAATCCATGCCAACAACTTTGAACTTAAACCATAGCTCATCACCCTTGTTCAGAACAACTGTTCGTTTGGAGGAAGTGTTCAAGAAGACCCCAATCAACATTTAACCACCTTCCTGAGAATATGTGACACAGTGAAGTCTAATGGTGTTCATCCTGACGCCTATAGACTGCTCTTATTTCCCTTCTCACTCAGGGACAAGGCAGCCAAGTGGCTGGAATTCTTTCCAAGAGAGAGCTTGACAACTTGGGAAGATGTGGTGAACAAATTCTTAGCAAGATTCTACCCTCCTCAACGAATCAATAGGCTGAGAGCTGAGGTTCAAACTTTCAGGTAACAAGATGGTGAGACTCTATATGAAGCATGGGAAAGGTTCAAGGACTTAACAAGGAGGTGTCCACCTGACATGTTCAATGAATAGGTGCAGCTGCACATTTTTTATGAAGGGCTCTCTTATGAGTCAAAGAAGGCCGTAGACCATTCATCTGGAGGATCCTTGAACAAGAAAAAGACCATTGAGGAAGCCATAGATGTTATTGAAACAGTAGCAGAGAACGACTACTTCTATGCTTCCAAAAGAGGGAACACAAGAGAAGTGATGGAGCTAAACAATGTAGATGCTCTGTTGGCCCAAAACAAGCTCATTACCTAGCAGCTGGCTGACCTCACCAAGAAGATGGAGAGGAACCAAGTAGCAGCAATCTCCACTTCATCAACAACACAAGAAGGAGTGCATGAAGAAGCAGAGGGTAGTCATGAGCAAGCCAACTACATTGGGAATTCACCAAGGAAAAACTATGATCCATACTCAAAAACTTACAACCCTGGATGGAGAAACCACCCAAACTTTGGGTGGGAAAGTGAGCAAGATCAAAACTAAGACCAGAGACGTTACAACTCCAACAATAATGCAGCTCACCAGCAATTCACCCAGAGGATATCTCAACACCCCCACAACAACACTTCTCCACATACTTATCAAAACCAAAACAGCACGTCTGCTCCGAATCACTCATTAATTGATGACAAGCTCTCTAAGATTGAAGCCTTACTTGAAGGAATATGCCAAGAGATTCAAGAAAATAAGGTGTTCAAAGAGGAGGTGCGAGCCAATATTAAGAACCAGGGATAGACCATTAGGAAGCTGGAATTCCAGGTGGGATATTTAGCTGAGAAGATTCCCAAACCTACTGATAGCTTCCCAAGTGACACGGAGAAAAACCCCAAGGGAGAAGCAAAGAAAGTAAGATGGGAAGATTGCAAAATGGTCACTACAAGTGATCAAGAGATTGAAGACAAGCAAATCAAAGTGTGCAAACAACCTGAAGACAACTCAACAAAGGAGGAGGATAGAGATCACAAAGAACCAGGAATCTCACAACAAAAGCTGCTGAAGCTCTATGCACCATTCCTTCAACTGCTCAATGGTGCTGTGGGAAAAAGAATATACTCAAGGTTCCTAGACTTGTTTGCATCTCTGCATGTGAACATACCATTCATCAAGGCAATTCAACAAATGCCTGCATTCATCAAGTATATGAAGGAACTTCTTCCCAGGAAAAGCTCACTCAAGGGAGGACAGACTATAGTGATGAACAAGGAATGTAGTGCCCTTATTCAACCTGAGTTGCCTACAAAAAGAAGAGACCCAGGAAGTTTTCATATCCCTTGTGCCATATGTGAAAACATGTTCGACAGAGAACTATGTGATTTAGGGGCCAGCATCAACTTACTGCCCTTATCCCTGGTGAAGAGGCTGCAGATCAATGAGATAATGTCCACAGATGTCATTATCAGACTGGCTGACAAAACTCAAAAGCAAGCAATAGGAGTGGTGGAAAATGTGTTGCTAAAGGTTGGAAAGTACTTTCTCCCAACAGACTTTGTCATTCTGGACATGGAAGAGAGTCACACTCACCCAATCATATTGGGAAGACCATTCCTAGCTACGGCCAGAGCACTTATTGATGTAGAGAAAAGGGAGCTAATATTGAGAATCCATGATGAACGACTCAGCTTCAATGTTTTCAAACTCTCACAAGAAACAGATCAAGAGGACAAGAAACTAAGCACAAATGATAATGAGACACTGAAGGAGGAAACAAGCACTGAAGCACAGCCAGTTCATTCTGAGATCCCCTTAACTGACAAACAAGGAAAACAGCAATTGCCATAGCTCAAGAAAAAGTTGGAGGAACGCAAACCTTTAGAGGCAGGCAAAGATAGCAGCACAAATCCTTGGAGAAAAGAGGTCACCAAGGGGAAAGCAACCTCAAAAGAAACAAAGAAGAAGGTACCAAGGAGATGGAGGAACAAGAAGATCCCTACGGAAGACTTCTCTCCAGGGGATAGAGTTGTCTCAGCCTACTTCCCAGATATTCCCCCTAATCTCCCTACTGTGCCATCTTAATTACCCAAGGTCTTCACTATCAACAGAGTTCTTTCTCTGGAACATGTGGAGATTATTGATCCAACCAATGGATACAAGTCCACAGCAAGAGGGAAGGACTTTAAGCACTACCAACCACCATGATGAAGGAAAAACGTCAAGCTAGTGACGCTAAAGAAGCGCTTCATAGGAGGCAACCCATGTTTTATATGCTTTCAGATGATAATGAATAAGTCAATCTTTATGAGCTTCAATCCAAACTTAACAAACAATTGGTGAAAATCTTCTTATGCAGAATATAGTGAGGGACAAGTTTGGTGTTCAAAGCAAACCAAGATGCATGCTAGTCTTGGGAGCTTTGAACACAAAACTTTCATCACAGTGATCCAAACTAAGTTTGGTGTCACCTCATGGTGCCACCAAAATGCATATAAGGACCCACCAATAGTTAGTTAGTTAGTTGGAATTCATAAACAAACAATCAAATCCTTTCTTTCATTTTTATTCTAGCCGTAGATTTTTTTTATGATATTAATTTCCTTATTTCAAATCTTTATAGGAAAGGAAAAGAAGCATAAAAAGGGATTGATTGGACAATTAAATGGGGGAGATTTCGCCACTTAATGAAGAGCACTACACACATGTCTCAAGAGGGAACGCATGAGGAAACGCTGCCATGCAACATTGGAGAAAGAAAACCCTTGAAGACCGAACCAATCACTCTCATTAAAGTGATGATCCTTGTCTTTCCTTCATATACAACCCCATCCATCCATCTAGTAAACATTCATGCAATCCACACCCTTCACTCACTCATGATTTTCTTATATAAGTGAACCTTAGTGCATGCTCACTCCTCACATCCAAATCCCCACTCTCCACACTTCTATTGGCACACTAAACTCTTCATCACAAATTGCTTTAACCAACCCACTCTTCATCTATCCGAAGCCCCAAACCCCCTCAAACAACAATTCAAGTCATGGCATCATCAAGCTCAAAGAGGCAAAAGAGGAAGGGGCCTATGGAGAGTGCTCCTTTTGATGACAAGAGATTCAAGACTGCCTTTCATGAGCATGAATTTGAGCGGATAAGTGCCAGAAGGATATTGCCAGAATTAATCTTCCAAATCAATACCAATGAATCACCACAGATTTGGAGAAAAATCGAACAGAGGGGGTGGCAATTGCTCACCAGTCCAGAGGAGAAGATCAATAGAAACCTCATCAAAGAATTGTATGCAAATGCAGTTAGAGAGGATAAGACCAAAGCCCCAACCTTCAAAAGCTATGTGAGAGGAAGGGAGGTGCACTTCAGCCCAAGTGCCATAACAAGAGTTCTTCACTTGAAATCACCTCATTTTGATGAGGAGAGTTATCAGGCAAGGATAAGTAGAAGCCCCGATAAGGATGAGCTCTCAGAAATAGCATCAGATATCTGTGTCATAGCCGCTGACTGGGAGAGGTATTCAGATGGGAGACCAAAATTCATAAAAAGGGGAGACCTTCACCCTGAAGCCAAAGGGTGGTTTGAGCTTGTAAGGAGGTCCATCCTACCAGCTGCTAATAATTCAGAGGTTAACATCAATCGAGCCACTATGGTACAATGCTTAGTGCAAGGTGGGGAAATCAAAGTGCATGAGCTCATTGCCGAAGGGATTCAAGAGTCAGCTGAGAAAGCTGACTCAGGTGCCAGACTTTGGTACCCCAGCACCATTCTCCGCTAGTGCAACAAGGCCAAGGTAATATTTAAGGACAGCAGCCCAGACTGGGTGAACCCAGGGAGGCCAGTCACACTCGAGCGAATGGTCTATACCACACCGGCTCAGCAACTAAGAAGGCCACATATAGGAAGGCAAAGGGCCCAGGAAAAAGCTCATCAAGAGGAATATCATCAAGAAGATTATCAACAAGAAGAGCATCATGACCCAGCCAACTTGAATATGACTCACCTTCTAAGAGCCATTGAAGATTTGGGACAGAGACATATGGAAGGACAAGAGCAAATACTGAACCTTCAAACCAACTGGCTGAGCCAACAGGAAGCATGGCAAAAACAACAAATGGAGCAGCAGCAGGAACACTACTCCCGGCTCACTCAAGCCATCAACCAAGTGAATGAGAGGCAAGAATTCAAGAGAAGCACTTGCAAGAACTCAACTAGCGGCAGATAGCCCAAATGAAAACTTTCAATGAGTTCAGTGTACTCAATGAAGGAAGGCAACTACATAGGGAGGAGTTCTATGTAAATACTCAAGCCAAGTTGAACTACATGACCAGTAATATGCATCAGCTACACTATGCCATCCCTACATATGATGAGGTCCAAAAAGATTTTGTAGAACAAGAAGAGAGGAAGGTGAAACAGCAAAAGGAGACACTCAAGAAGAAGATGGAAGATGGTGGTTTCTGGAAGAAGCTGCTTGGAAAAGGCAAAGGAAGTGGAAGCACAAGCATTCAAGAGAGACACAATGAGGACAAGCAAGGAGGGGAGCAGGGGCATCCACATGAATGAAAGGTGGTGGAGTTCTTTTTAGTCCATTGTTTTATATGCTTTAAATAAGGAAGATCTTGTATGAAATAGAACCTGCTTCCATGTTATGTTTAAACTTTTTAAAATTCTGTCTTTTAAGTTTTCCTTCTGAATAGGTCCATGATTTCTGGTTTAAATGTCACTGCATCATTCCCTTATTTACTTGTAAGCTTGTCCCTTTTTATCAAATGAAGAAGATAATGTTTATGTTTTTAAAAGACCAGAGTAGGGTTCCTAATGTGGAGGTGCATTCATGAATCTTTGGGGTAGTCATAAGTTAGCTAAATTGGTTCAACCACAAGGCTAGGAGGACAATTATCTATCCTGAATACTTGACTTTGGATATACTCATGAGACTAAGTTAATAACAAGATCCTAAGAAGAGAAAAGGGAAAGAACAATGGAATTGAAAAACAAAAGAAAAAGAGTAAGCAATAAGGCTAGGCATCAATGGTTTTAATCTTGAGGCAAGTGTCTGTGGTGCTCCTGTGTGAGGGATCTACTTGGATGAATAAGCTCTTAGGGGTGCTTTATCACTTGGTAACTTGGGTTAACTAACCTGGGATTATCAGCTGAAAATCCACTATCAAGAGTAACCCTCACTACAGAGCATTTAGTAACCCAAAGAGGTGCTGGACACCAAGGTCTCAAGAAAAAAAAAAATAAACTATATGCCTGTGGTGTGTATGTATGGGGGAGAGACTTGAGGGAGTAAGTCCTTAGGGGTGCTTCAACACCTAGCATCTTGAACCAACTGGTTCGGGAGTGTTGGCTGAAAGCTTATCTTAAAGAGTTGCCCCCTTACAGAGCACTTAGCCTAAATAACACAAATAACCCTTGAAATAACAATAAAAGGATCAATGAATAAAAATCTCATGGGATATAAACAAAGTAAGTGTTTAGGGACATGATAAAGGTCTGAAAGCCAGTAATGGAATGAACCTAAGTTGCTATGCATGAAACCACCATAAAATCAGTAATATGACTTCCACAAGGAAGACTCATTCCTCTGGATATTCCATTCATCATTCTCTTGTTCCAGTACTTGCTTAGGGACAAGCAAGCTTTAAGTTTGGTGTTATGATGCCAGGGCATCTTGGCCAGTTTCACTGACATTTTCTTTACTGTTTTTAGGTTAGTTTCATGCATTTCTTTAGGAAATAAGCTAGTTTTGGGTAAATATTCACTTATGCCTTGATTCAAGCATACATTGTGCATTTTACATAATTTCATGAGAATTTTGCATAAGTTTAGTGACAAATATTATGTTGCATTACTCATGACTTGGACTAGAGCTTTGATGCACTTTATTGCTTGATTTCAGTACCAAAAAGGAAGCAAGAAAAGGGGAGGTAACCTGCAAGATTGATGAGAAAAGTGATTGCCAATAACATTCTCAAAAAGCCATCAATGCCCACATTAGAGGTCACGTTAACTAAGTTAACGTGAACTCTAACGTGGAGAAGAGAAGTTGAGCCAACGTTAGTGACACTTAACATTGTCACTAACGTTGGCAATTACTCATAAGTGGCCACGTTAGAAGCCACGTTAACCTAACCTAGTTAACGTGGCCTCTAACGTTAAGGGGGGAAGAGAAGCCAACGTTAGTGACACTCAACATTGTCACTAACGTTGGCCTATGGTGCAAAGTACCACGTTAACTCCCACGTTAACTTGGTTAACGTGGGAACTAACGTAAAGGATGAAGAGTTGTCGACAACGTTAGTGACACTCAACATTGTCACTAACGTTGAAGCAACCACACAACCCCCAAGAGTCACGTTAACCTCCACGTTAACTTGGTTAACGTGGAAGCTAACGATGAGGAATGAAGGATGAGCCAACGTTAGTGACACTCAACATTGTCACTAACGTTGGGATGGCTAAAGATGGCAACGTTAGAGGCCACGTTAACCTAGTTAACGTGGACTCTAACGTGAGACCCAGGGGCACATTGGAACGTTAGTGACAATGTTGAATGTCACTAACGTTCTCGAAGGTTGGCAAGGACCACGTTAGAAGCCACGTTAACCTAGTTAACGTGGGCTTTAACGTGAAACAAGAAGGGGCACACTGGAACGTTAGTGACAATGTTGAGTGTCACTAACGTTCTCGAAGGATTAACAAGGCAACGTTAAAAGCCACGTTAACCTAGTTAACGTGGGTTTTAACGTAAGACAAAGGGGTGCATTGGAACGTTAGTGACAATGTTAAGTGTCACTAACGTTCTCGAACTTATATTCTCACTAAATATTAACACCCCTAACGTCCTGAGCTGAAGTCTCTGCCCACTTAGCACTTTCTCTCTGCAAGTAAAGCCAAGCCCAAATGAAGAAACGAACTGCTTCAAACTCAAGATCCGAAGGCCCAAGACTTGAAGAGTAAACTAGAAGCTGAGAAGAGTAGTATATATAGGAGTAGCTTTGAATTGTAAAGAGGTTCTAGAGGCTGGGAAAAACGGAACTACTCTCTGTATTTTACTTTCTTTGCAATTTCTAGTTTTATGATGTATTCTCCATCTTTGTTTTCATTTTCAAGAGCTATGAACAACTAAACCCCTTTCATTGGGTTAGGGAGCTCTGTTGTAATTTGATGGATCAATACTAATTTTCATTATTCTTCTTCTATCTTTCCTCTTGATTTTACTTGAAAGCTTTCGATCTTCATCCAATTGAGTAGTTATCTTGGAAGAGAAGCTATTCAAACTTGGATCTCTTTTGAACCTTGAAAGAGGAATGAAGAGATCAAGCTAGAAATACTTTCTCATGCTGGACCAAATTGGGTTTGGATGGGTATGTGACTATAACCCTCTCAATACTTGGTTTGGGAAATGCATGTGGTATAATCAGTGACCATACTTCATCTCTTCTCATGAGCAATTGACCAAGGAATTGGCTATTGATCAAGATTTGAGAGATTGAATTGCAAGAAATTGTAATTCAATCACTTAAGATTGCCAAGGAGATCAATGAGTGCATTGATTGAGGAAGAGATGAAAATGAACTTGATCCGGAGAATTGCAACATCTCCTAAGCCCAATGAACTCCCCATCTCTGATCTTACCTATTCTCTTTAATTTCTGTCATTTACTTTTATGAGCAAATCCCCCATTCCCATTTACAATTCTACAATTTATTTTCAGTCATTTATTTCCAGTCCTTTAATTCTAGCATTTACTTTTCTGTTATTTACATTCCCGTCATTTTAATTTATGCAACTCTCAACCCAAATTCTGGATTCGCTCAACTAAAACATTCTTCTAATTAAAGTTGCTTGATCAATCAATCCCTGTGGGATTCGACCTCACTCTATTGTGAGTTTTTACTTGACGATAACTTCGGTACACTTGCCGAAGGGAGATTTGTTGAGAGACAAGTTTTCCGTGCATCAGTTTGTAGAAGGTGCTTGTGGTGTGGAAGAAGAAGGAATATCTTCTGCTGGTTTCGTGCTCCGGTTGATAGTTGCTACTGGAGGTCTGATATACTTCCCGTTAGGGACGTGTTGATCATCTCGTGGAATCATGGCCTTGGTGTCCCCAGCTCTATAGGAGACTCCGGCTGCTGAGACTAGATCTGAAACCAAGGCGGAGAAAGGTAAGTTGCCCGTAATTTTTACATGTCCCATAGCATGCTGAATGTGTCTTGGTAAATTGAGGTGCTGGTCTGTAAGGATACACCAGAGTAAAACAGCCATGTCTGTAGTGAAGGAGGACTCATGAGTGCTCGAAAAGACGTAATGGGACATGATCTGTGCCCATACTCGAGCCTCTAAGGTGAGTGCGGAAGCCAATATGCCCTTAGGTCGGGAACGATGGTATCCGTAGATCCATCTGCTGCCAGGTTGTGCGATAACTCTGAGAACGGCGTCCTAGTCAAATTGGTATGTCTGGCACTTGAGTGAGGCTTCTTGGAATGCGTCCAATCCCTCTGGAGCAGGGGAAAGATCTAAAGCTTGTTGAATGGCTTCTTCTGTTATGGGGACTTGCTTCTGACGGACATAGACAGACTACATGGTTGGCATGTGAAAATCGGAGTAGAATTCAACTACCCATGATAGATTAACCTGCCGTGGCTGTCTCCGTAGGAATCCCCATTGTCTTTGCTCAATGCGGGGCTCAACAATTTCAGCAATGATGGTTGGGAGGATGAGAAGTTGTTCATTGTTATAGTTCCTTGCTACCAGGATGGGGAACATCTGCTCACAGTAGCGGTTAGTGAACCGCGCAGTGTCCTTTGCTGGGAATGCTTTCTCTTTTTCATCGACCTTGATGATCCTCTTGATTCGTTTTGTTGAGGGTTTCACCGCTGTTGAAGATGGCTCTTCCACTAATGCTTGTTTTGTTCCTCTTCTTGCTGGTGGTTTGGGAGTAGCTTTCTCTTTACCTTTTTTGGTGGCCATCCTGAAAAAGGAAAAGGAAAGTAATATATAAAGCTAAGGGTTCGAGCAAGGGAGCGAATATGAAGGGTGATAATCAATTCACGGTAAAGAAGGATGTCGTTAACACATGGTCTATACTACATGTGAAAAGTTCATCAAAGGTAATATAGTAAGTGCATGTGACGGCAATTAAATGCAAGATGTTTATTGGCATGCCGGCAAAGGCATGAGTAGCATAGATCAAACATTCAATGTCCAAGTTAGATTACCAAGCCTTTCAAACTAATAATCTGTTTGTATTGACAATTATATTTAATCAATAAAATATAAAAGGGGTTTTGTAAAAAACAGGCATTAAAGTAATAGAATAGAATAATTTAAAATAATGCACAATGCCATACGGGTTTTTTCACAAACACTTGGCATGCATGGTGAATATGTTATTGGAAGTAGTAAATTGAGTCATGCAAGCAACCCTTATGAAAAGTAATATATAATTGTCAAACAATTCATAATAACTCACAAACAAAATATAAAAGAAGATAATAACCCAAATAAATTTCTAACACCAATTAAAGGAATAAAAAGAAAAGTAAAAGAAAAATAGAATATAGAGAATGAAAGTAAAAGAAGAAGTAAACATAAATAAAAATAATGGAAAAATAATAATAAAGAGAGAAAGAAAAGAACCTTGATAATGGATGTGAAAAATAAGGGAGGAGAAGGTAAAAAGTGAGAATGAATAGAGGAGGAAGAAGGGAGAAGAAAGACATAAGAATGAAAAGGAGAAATTAGGATTTGGGGAAGAAAAGATATGATATTTGGCTGATCTGGATAATCTGTGCGCCGCATGTGACGCGGACGCGTGGGTCACGCGGTCGCGTGGTGTGTGATTTTTGTTAAGTGACGCGGATGCATGGGTCATGCGGTCGCGTGACTTGATTTATGCGATTGGCGCGAGAGCAGCCTCGCGTTCGCGCGACTCTCTGTTTCAAACTCATTTTGCCAAAATTTAGGGTGACGCGTTCGCGTGGGTGACTATATTTTGAAAACGACGTGGCCGCGTGGGGCACGCGGTCGTGTGGTAGGGCTGGTGCTTCCAGCATCATTCCAGCCCAGCTCCATCATAAATTGCTGCCATACACCTCTTTTACGTTGATTTTTAGGGGCACGCGTTCGCGTGGGTGACGCAGACGCGTGGGAGGCTATTTTCGAAAAGGACGCGGCCGTGTGGGTGACGCGGACGCGTGGGCATGTTTGTGCCTAAGGCACGCCTCCAGCCACGCTTTCGCGTGACTTTCTGTTTAATTATCTTTTCTTCGGAACGCACATATGACGTGGACGCGTCAGCGATGCTTATGCGTCGCGTGCGTGTTTTTTTTTCTTTATATATATATATATGTATGCAATATGCAAATGTAAATGCATGTTATATGCAACTTTATGTAGAGATTATGAGAAGAGTCATTAACAAAAATAAAAATAGAATAAAGTAAAATAAAACTAAGACTGAAACGGAACGATCATACCATGGTGGGTTGTCTCCCACCTAGCAGTTTGCTTTTACGTCCTTAAGTTGGACGCTCTTCAGACTCATTCTGCTTCTGTTGGTGGGTCTTCCAAAAGAAAGACCTCTAGTTCCTTTTGATCCTTCGTCTTCTCACCATGATAAAGCTTCAGGCGATGTCCATTCACCTTTAGAAATTTGGAGCTAGAAGGATGACGCAGGTGGAAAACTCCGTATGGCTCTGCCTTTTCTACTCTGTATGGACCTTCCCATCTTGATCTCAGTTTACCTGGCATAAGCCTCAGTTTGGAGTTATAAAGAAGAACTAACTCCCCTGGTCTAAATTCTCTCCTTTTTATGTGCTTGTCATGGATGACCTTCATCTTTTCTTTGTATCTCCTGGAGTTATCATATGCTTCTAGGCGAAGGTTCTCCAGTTCTGCTAGTTGCAGCTTCCTTTCAGCACCAGCTTCTTCATAGTTCATGTTGCACTCCCTCACAGCCCAGAAAGCCTTGTGTTCCACCTCTACTGGGAGGTGGCAAGCCTTTTCATATACCAAGCGGAAGGGGCTCATCCCAATGGGTGTCTTGTACACTGTTCTATATGCCCAGAGTGCATCTTGTAGCCTGGCACTCCAGTCCTTCCTATGAGGTCTTACTATCTTTTCCAGGATACGCTTTATTTCTCTGTTAGAGACTTCTGCTTGCTCATTGGTCTGGGGATGGTAAGTTGTTGATACTTTATGAACTATCTCATGCTTTTTCAGTAATCCTGTTAGTCTCCTGTTACAAAAGTGAGTGCCTTGATCGCTCACAATTGCTCGTGGTGATCCAAAGCAACAAATAATATGGTTTCTAACAAAAGAAACAACCGTGTTAGCATCATTAGTACGGGTAGGAATTGCTTCCACCCATTTAGAAACATAATCTATGGCTAACAGTATATAAAAGTAACCATTAGAATTTGGAAATGGACCCATGAAGTCAATGCCCCAAACATAAAAAATTTCACAGAAAAGCATAATCTGTTGAGGCATCTCATCCCTCTTGGATATATTGCCAAACCTTTGGCATGGGGAACATGATTTACAAAATTCAGCAGCGTCTTTAAAAAGAGTAGGCCACCAGAATCCATAGTCTAGAATTTTTCTAGCTGTTCTTTGAGGGGCCAAAATGTCCTCCACTCTCAGATGAGTGGCAGGCCTCTAAAATGGACTGGAATTCTGATTGAGGCACACACCATCTAATTACCTGGTCAGCACCACACCTCCATAAATATGGATCATCCCATATATAATATTTAAACTCGCTTTTTAGCTTGTCTCTTTGATGCTTAGTAAAATTTGGGGGAAAAGTGTGGCTAACTAGATAATTAGCTACAGGTGCATACTAAGGAGCTACTTCAGGTACTGCATGTAAGCTATCAAAAGGAAAATTATCATTTATAGGAGTGGAGTTATCCTTAATGTGCTCAAGGCGACTCAAGTGGTCTGCCACTAAATTCTGGTTACCACTCCTATCCTTAATTTCTAAATTGAATTTTTGCAGCAGCAGTATCCAACGTATTAGCCTTGGTTTGGACTCCTTTTTAGCTAATAAATATTTTAGAGCTGTATGATCTGAGTACACTACTACCTTAGTACCAAGTAAATAGAGCAGCATCTAAAGTCTTAGATGCATAAGCAATTACAAAAGGATCCTTACCTTCGCGCTGAGCCAGTGCCGCTCCTACTGCATGGTTGGAAGCATCACATATAATTTCAAATGGCTGGCTCCAGTCTGGTCCTCTCACAATTGGGGCTTGAGTCAGGGCAATCTTCAGCTTATCAAATGCTTGCATACAATCCTCACTGAACTCGAACTCAATATCTTTCTGCAGCAATCTGGATAAAGGCAGTGCTACCTTACTGAAGTCCTTAATGAATATCCTGTAAAAACCCGCGTGGCCAAGGAACGAACGGACTTCCCTCATGGAGGAGGGGTAAGGTAAACTAGAAATAACATCCACCTTTGCTGGATCTACATAAATGCCAGTATTAGACACAACATGTCCTAGTACAATTCCTTATTTTACCATAAAGTGACATTTTTCAAAATTTAATACAAGGTTGGTACTAACACACCTGTCTAACACTCTAGATAAACAATCCAAGCAAAGGCCAAATGAATCACCATATATACTAAAATCATCCATAAAAACCTCCATACAGTTCTCAATGAGATTAGAGAAAAGACTCATCATGCATATTTGGAAAGTAGCTGGTGCATTGCATAAACCAAAAGGCATTCTTTTATAAGCATATGTTCCAAAGGGACATGTAAAAGTAGTCTTTTCTTGATCTTCAGGAGCTATATAAATTTGAAAATATCCTGTATAACCATCTAAAAAACAATAATGAGATTTACCTGACAGGCGATCAAGCATTTGATCAATGAATGACAAGAGATAATAATCCTTGCGAGTGGCTTGGTTGAGACGCCTATAGTCAATGCAAACTCTCCATGAATTCTGCACTCTAGTTGTCAGGAGCTCTCCATGCACATTTCTTATTGTTGTGACTCCAGACTTCTTGGGCACCACTTGTACTGGACTTACCTATTCACTGTCTGAAATGGGGTAAATGATATCTGCTTCAAGTAGTCTGGTTACTTCTTTCTTGATAACTTCTAAGATGGTAGGATTCAATCTTCTTTATGGTTGACGGACAGGCTTTGCTCCCTCTTCTAAGAATATTCTGTGTTCACAAACTTGGGGACTGATACCTACTATATCCACCAAGCTCCATCCAATTGCTTTCTTATGTTTTCTCAGCACATTAAGTAGTTGTTCTTCTTGTTGAGAGGTGAGTTTTCTTGCAATGATAACTGGGAACTTCTGCTTATCCTCAAGGTAAGCATACTTGAGGTGTTGAGGAAGAGGCTTTAATTCCAATTTCTGCTCATAGCTAGGCTCTGGATCATCCGGGGCTGGTGATAATGGTAAAGGGTCTTCATTGTTTTCAGAAAGTGTCCCCACACTTGGACCTTGCTCCATGTGCTTCTCTTCCATTTCTTCTTGGTGAACTTCAGCTACAGTTTCATCAATAATGTCGCACTAAAAGATAGAATGATCTTCTGGAGGGTGCTTCATAGCTTCATTTAAACTGAATTTCACTGTTCTGCCATCTATCTCAAAGGAGTAAGTTCCTGAGAATGCATCCAGCTTGAACTTTGAAGTCTTCAGGAATGGTCTTCCAAGTAGGATTGATGATGGTCTTCCTGAGTCATTAGGGGGCATTTTCAGGATATAGAAGTCAATAGAAAATGTGAGGGAGCCTTAAGGGAGGGAGCCTTAAGGTATCATATATAGACAATGGCATTATACTAACACAAACTCCTAAATCACACATGCAGTCAGAAAAAATTACACCTCTAATGGTACAGTTAACCATACATGGACCTGGGTCACTACATTTTTCAGGGATGCCTCCCATTAAAGCAGATATAGAACTACCTAAAGGAATAGTTTCTAATTCATTAATCTTATCCTTATGTATGCATAAATCTTTTAGAAACTTTGCGTATTTAGGTACCTGCTGAATAACATAAAAAAGGGGAACAGTTACCTCAACCTTTTTGAATATTTCTACCATTTTGGGATCAAGTTCCATCTGCTTCCTGGATTTCTTTGCCAGGTGTGGAAATGGGATAGGAATGGCATCCTGTACAGCCTTTGCATCCTTTGGTGTTTCGTTCTGTGGTTGAGCTGCTTCTTCTTCAACTATGTCTTGTACGTCCTCTTCCTCTTCAGCATCTTCCACTTCCACTACATCCTTAGTTGGGACGTGTTCTGGTAAGCTTGGCTCCTCTTGGTTCCTCTCCTGTAATGTAGTTCCGGACCTTAAAGTGATAGTATTGATGCCACCTTTGGGATTAGGTAGGGGTTGAGAAGGAATTCCACTGGAGCTTGAAGGTTGATTGGTGGAATTTTGTGATGAATCTAACCGGGAGACGAGAGCTTGTAAAATGGCAATCATACCATTTAAAGTAGAGTTCAGCTGCGTCTGCATGTTTTGTTGCCCTTGTGCAAGAGAACGGAGCATCTCATCATTTGATGAGGAATTGAAGCAAGTGATCTGAGAAACCTGCTGTTGGTTTTGCTGGAATCCTTGAGATTGTCTTAGGTGAGGTGCTCTGTATGGCTGGTTCTGATTCTGCTGTCTGTTGTTAATGTTGTTATTCCACCTCTGGTTTCTATTGTTATCTCTGCCTCCTCTGTTATAGTTGTCCCTCTAATTATGGTTAGAATTATCTCTCCAACCTTGGTTGGAGTTATCCTGCCATCCTTAGTTATGGTTTCCACCTTGGTTGTAATTGCCGCCTTGTTGGTTGTATCCTTGATTCGGGCGATCATAGAAGTTATGAGTAGCTGCCACAGTGTTGTCTTCCTATTGGAGCTACGGACATTCATTAGTGTACTGACTATAATCAGCACAGATTTCACATACTCTTTGGGGAACTAACTGTTGGCTCTGTTGTGGTGGGTGAGGCTGAGCTTGTTATTGTTGGTTCAACTGCATTTGCTTCAGTAGGTTGGTCATTTCACATATACTCTGTGTAAGAGCAGTAGTCTCAATGCTAGAGGAAACCTCTGCAACAGCTTTTGAGTGGCTACGCCTCGGTCTATGATTTCTAGTAGACTCAGCTAAGTTGCTGATCAGTTGCCATGCTTCATCTGCGGTTTTGTACTTTTTCATAGAACCATTACTAGTACCATCCAGTGTAGTCTTATCTTGGGATTCATGCCTTGAGTGAAGTAGCTGATCAATACTAGTCTGTCAATCATGTGATAGGGGTATACGTCTAGAAGGTTCTTAAAATGCTCCCAGTATTCATAGAGAGTCTCTGAGTCACCTTGAACAATGCAGGAGATCTCTTTTCTCAGTCTATCTGTGACTTCAGCTGGAAAGTATTTTTCCAAAATTCTCTCCTGAGTGTATCCCAGTTGGTAACAGTCGCTTCAGGTTGGGAGTAGTACCACTCCATTGCCTTTCTCTCAAGAGAAAATGGAAAGGCAGTTAACAGAATAGAAGTTTCATCTGCACCATTACGCCTAACAGTAGAATAGGCTGTCTGAAAATCCCTAAGGTGCTTAATAGGCTCTTGAGCAGGTAAGCCATGAAACTTGGGTATCAAGTTGATTAGTGCAGTCTTCAATTCAAAATCTGCAACTAGATTTAGATGATGTACTTGATAAGGTTGCAGTGTAAAATCTGGGGCTCCAGCTTCCTGGAGAGTAATTCTCCTAGGTTCTGCCATGTCATCTACACGTGAATCAACTGAATCAGTAGTAAATGAGCTTGTCCCACTCTCAGAAGGCGGTTCAGATTCGCCCTCAGATGAGACTGGTGAATCGATAACAATCACTTCACCACCCTCAGAGGCTAACCGACGTCGAGCTCGCCTAATACGTGAAAGAGTTCTTTCAATTTCAGGATCAAAAGCGGCTAAGCTTGGATCAGGCAATGAACGTGTCATTCAATGAGAAAGACGTATAGCTCATGGTAACAGAAATAAAAATAAAATATGCAAATAAAATAAAATATGTACACTAATTAATAATCTAGCACACTATTGCAACTCTCCGGCAACGTCGCCAAAAATTGATGAGAGGGCAGAAGTTAGACCAATTAAGAGAGTCTTAATAAGAGAAATGCGTTGCGAGTATAGCTCTCAACCAGCTAAAGTCTGCCTCACCAATTTAAAAAGGGGTTGTCACAAATTTTAGAAATAAAAATACTGGGAGTATGAGTCCCAAGTCGTCTCCCAACGAGTTGCAGAAAAGAGTGCTATTTTATTAACTAGAAGTTTTCCAGAAAAGTTAAGTTTTGATAATGAGTAAAAATAATTGTAAATTAAAGCAATAAAACTAAGAATTATTATTAATATTAAAAGGCCTTGACTGGGGGAATGATTAATTGGAGGTTCTATCCTTGTTAGAATCTTCTCAAGTGTAGTGTAAAGAGGTTATTGTTTTCACTTAGTTAACCCTTACTAAATAAAGGAAAGTAAAGTGATTGAGCTAAGTCTTACCCGCAAATCCTAGTCCTCTCCCTTGGGAAGGTCTAGCATTAGTAGGTACAGAATTAGCCAACAACGTCCAATTTAACTAAGCACTTGAGCATTCCAACTCAAGTGTCTCCTCTTAATCAACCCCCATGTCAAGTAGGAAATCTACTCCATTGATATGGAATTAATACTCATAAAAATATAAGAAGGCATAATAAATTAAAACAAAATAAAATAGAGAATTAATAATTAATTAAAAATAAAAGTAACTCTGTATATTAATAAATTCAAAATGCAACATATTTAATTGAATAGGGTCAATGAGCAACTAATAAGAGTAAAGGAATAAGGAAACAAACTAAAGTAATGTCTTCACGGAGGTAATGAATCTTCAGCATCCAAAAATACAAAGCAAAAGCATAAACTACTAATGTTAAGCTAATCTAGATTCAGATCTGAAACTAAAAGCAATCCTAATATTGATGTATCTGAATGTGTGTGTATGCGTCTCGAGTCTCTGCATGTTCCCTAGCTTTAATCTGTGTTTCTAGGCCAAAAACTGGGTCAAAACGCGGCCCGAAATTGCCCCTAGTGTATTCTGTTATTTCTGCAGATCGTGCAGGTCACGTGTACGCATCGTCCACGCGTTTGCGTCATTCAGCAATTTTCCTTGTCACGCGTTCACGTCGTCCACGCGTTCGCATCATTCGTGCAGACTCCACTCCACGCGTTTGCGTCATGCACGCATTCGCGTCACTGCGATTTCTTCATTTTGTGCGCTCGCGTGAGCCATGCGATCGCGTCAGTGTTCGCTGGTCATCTCCTTAGTTTCTTGTGTTCCTTCCATTTTTGCAAGCTTCCTCTCCATTCTCCAAGCCATTCTTGCCCAATGAAGTCTGTAACACTTAACACACGGATTACGGTATCGAGTGGTATAAAGGAGAGTTAAAATGTACTAATTAAAGGTTTCTAGGAAGCAAGTTTTCAACCATAAACAATATTAGGAAGGAATTATAATATCATACTAATCATATGAATAAGTAGGTAAAGACTTGATAAAACCACTCAATTAAACACAATATAAATCATAAAATAATGGTTTATCAGATACATGACAACTGCAACATGTAACTAAGGCAACAATAAAAACCATGGCTAATCACTAGCATGTGATGTATGAGTGGTATATGCATGCAAACAAAAAGCATGAGAAGCACACACTCTTAACATCAATAACAAGAAGTGAGAATTATGGGATGACCATGTAGAAATGAAGCAAGAAATGTAGTAAGCTCAATGCACATATGAATAAGCAAGTGAATGAGAAAGAGCACTAAAGTAGAGGGCATTAAGTCAAATATAACTCCAAAAAGTCATGTGGGCCTTCCATCAAACACTTGGTGTACATCCCTTTTTATGCTAAAATGAGAGAAGGGTGGCAATGTAACATCCCATAAAGCATCATCAAACATCATAGCATACCACACATTGTAAGGGCAAGCAATTGAGAGAATCCAACTCAACAAAGCAAGAGTAATCCCCACTTTTAACACCCATATGAAAAAATAAAAAGAAAGAAAATCTAATAAACCAAGTAAATATGAATGAAAACCAACTAAGAGGAAGAGTAAGGGAACGTAGCTACTGAGAAGGAGAAGGAAGAGAAAGCTAAACAAGAAAAGAAATGAGAAGTACCTTGAGAGGAAGAAGAGAAATGGGGTATGTAAGCGAGAGAAAAGGTAGGGGAGAATATGAGAGAGGAGAAGAGAGAGAGAGAGGTGTGGGACCGCCAGAGGTGGTGGTTGCCGCCAGTGGTGGCGGAAGAGGGGTGGTAGAAATGGTAGAAGGGGGGTAGAAGTGAAGAAGAAGGATGATGGCAAGAAGGGAAGAAGAGATTGAAAGAAAAGGGCGCACTCTAATGTCTTTGGTTTGTGAAACCGGCATGCGCACGCCACGCACGCGTGCACGCGCATGGGAAAAAATTAACAAGGGCGCGGACGCGCATAGTGCGCGTGCGCGCAAAGCGGTGAAGAGCAGATGTGCGTGCGAGCGCAAGGTGCGCTTGCGCGTGCACCTGAGTTGTGCGCCCAGCACAGATTGGGCACAACTTTGGCTCAACTCTCGGGAAAAAGTACTTGAAGATGAAATTTTACAATCGGCGTGGATGCGCACGGTGCGCTGGTGCGTCGATATGCATTTTGGTTGAGGTGCGCGTACGCGTGAGTCGAGTTAGGCCATTGGCATAATATTAGATTTGCGCAAATGGCCATGGGCGCGTACGCGCCAGGTGCACGCACGCACGAGGGGTGTTATGCCTGGGGCTCAAAATTGGCCCAGAATTTGCACAACTCTTTGAAAAATGACCTAGGAGCTGCGAATGCGTAGGGGTGTGTACGCGTACCCCCCTTTTTTTTTGAGACATGAAGAATGCCTAATTGTCAAGAATTCAGTGGTTAAACAAGCCAAAGGGGTCAAAAACACCCAAAACTCAATATAAAACCCAAAGATGGGGTGTTCTTTTACCACACAATCAATTCATCTTTTGAGAAACAATGCTAATCTTCATGAACAAGTTATCTAAGGTATTCGTAATCAAATCTAACAAAGACTATAGCTAATCAATCACAAAACAATGAAGAATTCAAGAGTTATATACAAAAGGGTAAAAATGATAGATCCCACCTAGCACTTTTGTTTAATGTCCTTAAGTTGGACTTTCACTAGCTCATTGCTCTTTGCCAAGAGGTGCGTCTTCCAAAAGGAATACCTAAATCTCCTTGTTGCTCTTCATTTGCTCACCATGATACAACTTGAGACGGTGCCCATTGACCTTGAAGATATCCAGACTTGAGGGATGGCGCAAATGGTAAACCTATAGGGTTCCGCTTTCTCTACTTGGTATGGGCCTTCCCATTTTGACCTTAGTTTTTCAGGCAACAATCTCAATCTAGAATTGTAAAGGAGGACTAGATCATCGGCTTTAAATTATTTACCTCTTATGTTCCTGTCATGCACGGCTTTCATTTTCTCCTTGTAAAGTCTAGAATTCTCATAAGCTTTAAGCCTCAAACATTCCAACTCCGCTAATTGTAGCTTTCTCTCAACTCCGGCTCCACCCAAACTTGGATTGCACTCCTTAATGGCCCAATATGCCTTGTGCTCTATCTCCACCGGTAGGTGACAAGCTTTGCCATATACCAACCGAAAGGGACTCATGCCAATTGGCGTTTTGTATGCCGTTCGGTAGGCCCATAATGCATCGGTAAGCTTTGCACTCCAATCTTTCCTATTGGGTTTCACAATTCTTTCCAAGATATGTTTAATCTCCCGATTGGAAACCTTGGCTTGGCCGTTTGTTTGTAGGTGGTAGGCCGTGGCTACTTTATGCATGATGCCATATTTCTTCATTAGCCCTTCCATTCTCTTATTGGAAAATGTGAACCTTGGTCGCTCACGATTGCTCGTGGCGACCCAAATCTACAAATGATGTTATTTCTCACAAAGGAAAGGACCACATTAGCATCGTCCGTCCAGGTGGGTATTGCTTCCACCCATTTGGACACATAATCAACGGAAAATAGAATGTAGAGAAAACCATTAGAATTTGGAAATAGCCCATGAAGTCTATTCTCCACACATAAAAAATCTCACAAAATAGCATGGTTTGTTGGGGGATTTCATCCTTCTTAGAGATATTGCCAAATCTAATGCATTGAGAACAAGATTTACAAAAATGAGAAGAATCATTGAAAAGAGTTGGCCACCAAAATCCACAATCTAGGATTTTTCTTACCGTCCTTTGAGGTCCAAAATGGCCCCCTCATTCGGAGGAGTGGCAAGCTTCCAAGATTGAGTGAAATTCGGTTTATGGAATGCACCTTCGAATTACTTGATCCGCCCCACATCTCCAAAGGTATGGGTCATCTTACACATAATATTTGAATTCGCTTTTTAGCTTATCCCTTTGATGTTTGGAGAGATTAGGAGGGAAGGAGCGAGATACCAAGTAATTTGCGATTGGCACATACCAAGAAATGGTTTCCGAGATTGCATGCAAGCCCTCAAAGGGAAAAGAGTCATTAATAGGAGTGGTATCGCCTTTAGTGTGTTCAACGCGACTTAAGTGGTCCACCACTAGGTTTTGCGTACCACTCCTATCCTTAATTTCCAAGTCAAACTCTTGCAACAATAAAACCCATCTAATCAATCTCGGTTTGGATTCCTTCTTAGCCAACAAATACTTCAACGCCGCATGATCTGAGTACACTACCACCTTTGAATCGAGTAGATATGCTCGGAACTTGTCCAAGGCAAAAACTATGGCCAAAAGTTCTTTTTCGATGGTAGTGTAGTTGGATTGGGCTCCATCTAGTGTTTTTGATGTATAGGCTATGACATATGGAATCTTACCCTCACTTTGTGCTAACGCGGCTCCCACGGCAAAATTAGAAGCATCACACATTATCTCGAATGGCCGACTCCAATCTGGCCCTCGCACGATGGGAGCTTGGGTCAATGCTACCTTGAGCTTATCAAAAGCCTCCATGCATTCCTTGCTTAGATCAAACTCAATGTCCTTTTGCAGCAACCTTGAGAGAGGCAATGCTACCTTACTAAAGTCCTTTATGAATCTTCGATAAAATCCTGCATGTCCAAGGAAAGAACGGACTTCCCTCTCGAAGGAGGGGTAAGGCAAGCTAGATATAACATTAATCTTTGCCGGATCTACAGAGATACCATCTTTGGAAACAATATGTCCTAAAACAATGCCTTGCTTAACCATGAAATGACACTTCTCAAAATTCAAGACAAGGTTAGTTTTAGTACATCTTTCCAAAACTTTTTCAAGGTTATCCAAGCAATGATCAAAAGAATCACCATACACTGTGAAGTCATCCATGAATACCTCCATGGATTGCTCTAGAAAATCCGCAAATATGCTCATCATGCACCTTTGGAAAGTTGTCGGTGCATTGCATAAGCCGAATGGCATATGCTTGTAGGCATAAGTTCCAAAAGGGCAAGTAAATGTTGTTTTTTCTTGGTCCTCTAGAGCAATGTGTATTTGGAAGTACCCCGAATAGCCATCTAGAAAGCAATAATGGAATTTACCGGATAATTGATCGAGCATTTGATCGATAAACGGAAGTGGAAAATGGTCTTTTCTAGTGGCCGAGTTTAACCTTCGGTAGTCTATGCATACTCGCCAAGAGTTTTGCACCCGTGTTGCTATGAGCTCCTCGCTTTCATTCTTGATTGTGGTTACTCCGGACTTCTTTGGCACAACTTGAACGGGACTCACCCATTCACTATCCGAAATAGGGTAGATGATGTCCGCCTCAAGTAACCGTGTTACCTCCTTCTTAACAACCTCCAAAATGGTAGGATTCAATCGTCTTTGAGGTTGTCTTACGGGTCTAGCTTCTTCCTCTAAAAAAATCCGGTGCTTACACACTTGGGGACTTATCCCTACTAGATCCGCCGAGCTCCACCCTATTGCCCTTTTGTTCTTCCTCAAAACACATAACAACTTCTCTTCTTGTTGAGGATTTAGTTCCCTTGCTATAATCACCGGAAAATTGTGGGCTTTATCAAGGTATGAGTACTTTAGGTGGAGCGGTAGTGGCTTCAATTCTAGCTTTTACTCTTGGCTTGTCACTTGAACTTCCTCACTTGGGTCTTCACTATTTTCTTCAATCATATGTTTCTCATCTAGCTTTGCATAATGCACTTCGGCCACAATGTTGTCAATCAAGTCACACCGGAATATGGAGTGGTTCTCCAGTGGGTGCCTCATTGCTTCTTCTAGGCTAAAACTTACAATTCTCCCATCTATCTCAAATGAGTAGGTTCCCGAATGGGCATCCAACTTGAATCTAGAGGTCCTCAAAAACGGCCTCCCAAGAAGGATAGATGATGTCCTTTCGGATTCACTTGGTGGCATCTTAATGATATGGAAATCAATTGAGAATATCAAACCCTTTATGTTGACCAACACATCTTCCACAATACCCGTCACAGTTATTATGCTCTTGTCCGCCAAGACAAACCTAGCCGCCGACCGCTTCAACGGTGGGAGCTTCAATACATGATAAATGGAAAGAGGCATAATGCTAACGCATGCACTGAGCTCACACATACAATCAATGAATTGGACTCCATCAATGACACAAGAGACTAAACAAGTGCCCGAATCAACATACTTTTCTAGAATGGCTCCCATCAAAGCCGAAATAGAACTCCCCAATAGAATAGTTTCTAACTCATGAATTCTATCTTTGTTCATACACAAGTCCTTAAGAAACTTCGCATATTTGGGTACTTGATGTATAGCATCAAAGAGAGGGATAGTTACCTTCACTTTCTTGAACATCTCTACCATTTTTGGGTCAAGCTCTATACGCTTCTTAGCCTTTCTTGCCAATGTAGGAAATGGAATTGGTTGAGCCACTTCCTCTAAGACTTGCTTCTTTCTAGGGGCCTCATTCTTTGGTTGAGGGTCTTCATCTTCAACTACCACTTGTGCTTCCTCCTCCTCTTCAATTTCTTCTATCTCAACTCCATTCTCCTCTTGAGTGACTATAATTGGACTAGGTGCCTTTGAGTCCCTTTCTTTCAATTGAGTCCCAAACCTCAAGGTTACGGCATCGATGCCACCCTTGGGGTTGGGTAGAGGTTGAGAAGGTATGGCACTAGAGGTTGAGGCTTAAGGAGTAGAGGTAGAAGGTGGCTCCATGCGAGCAATGAGAGCTTGGAGGGTGGAAGTAAGGCCATTGAGACTTGAGTTGAGTGTATTTTGGAGTTTCTTTTGCCCTTGGAGTATGGATCGGAGTGTGTCATCTTGATTTGGAGAAGTGGACGGATAGGTGATTTGTGGTGCTTGTGATTGATTGGGTGGAAGTGGTTGTCTATGAGGTGGTATGTAGGTTTGATAGTTCCTTCCTTGGTTTGGTTGTTAGTTTGGAGGATTTTGTGAATATCGGTTTTGTGGAGTGTTATTGTTCCATCTTTGGTTGCCTCCATTGTCCCTACCTCCTTGTTGATAATTGTCCCGCCAACTTTGGTTGGATCTATCCCTCCAACCTTGATTAGAATTGTTACTCCCTTGGTTATAGTTGCCTCCTTGTTGGGGGTACCCTTGGTTGTAATTGCTCCCTTGTGAATGGTATCCTTGATTAGCACGTTCATAGTAGGAGAGATCATAAAAGTTGTGGGTAGCCGCTAGAGTGTTATCTTCTTGGAGACTTGGACATTCATCCGTGTAGTGGGAGTAGCTTTGGCAAATGCCACACACTTTTTGGGGGACCAATTATTGACATTGTTGGTTTTGAGGAGGTGGTGGTTGTTGTTGAGATGGAGGTTGTTGTTGATTCACTTGGAGTTGCTTTAGAAGGCTTGTCATTTCACACAAGGTCTTGGTAAGGGTAGCGGTCTCATCACTAGAAGAGACTTCATTCACGGCCTTTGGGCGGTTGACTCTCCGTCTAGCATGTTGAGTGGACTCGGCCAAGTCGGTAATGAGTTGCCATGCCTCCTCCGCCGTCCTATACTTTGACAAAGAACCGTTGCTTGAAGCATCTAATAAGTTCTTATCTTGCTCCCTCATGCCTTGGCACACATAGCTAAGTAATACTTGAGTGTCAATCATGTGGTTGGGACATGAGTCAAGAAGTTTGCAGAACCGCTCCCAATATTCATATGGAGTTTCCATTTCACCTTGTATAATACAAGAGATTTCCTTCCTTAGCTTGTCCGTCATTTCTACGGGCATGAATTTATCAAGGAATTCTCTCGTAAGCAAGTCTCAATCGGAGACAACATCACTGGGTAAGGTATAGAACCACTCCTTGGCCCTTCCCTCAAGAGAGAAAGGGAAGGCAAACAACCATATGGCCACTTAATCGGATCCCTCCCGCCTAGTGGTTGAGCACACACCATGAAAGTCCTTGAGGTGTCTAATTGGATCTTGTGCGGGAAGTCCATGAAACTTTGGTAGAAGATTGATGAGAGCGGTCTTGAGTTCAAAGTTTGCATTCAAGTTGGGATGTAGTACATGGAGAGGTTGGAGAACAAAATCCGGTGCACCCGCTTCCTTGAGAGTAACTCTCCTTGGAGCGGCCATATCGTCAACACCTAGATCAAAAGAAGAACTATTAGTAGTATCAACGGAAGAGTAATTAGTGCCTTCGTTGGATGACGATGTTATGGTTGATGAATTGGTAAAAACCTTTTCACCTTCCTCAAAGGCCAACCGCCTCCGAGCTTGCCTGATATGAAGCAAAGTTCTTTCAATTTCCGAATTAAATGGGGCTAAGCTCAGATTTGGTAGTGAACGCGTCATACAATGAAGGAGATAAGAAGCTCAGGACATCAATTTGTATCTAAGCAAAGACTAATCCTAACTACAATCAAACAAACAAACAATCAAGAGAGAAATGCAAGTATCCACATATTAACATATTCACACTAACCAATAGAATGGCACACATAAGCAACTCCCCGGCAACGGCGCCATTTTGATGAACCGAAATATTCGTATGCCGGTTAGAAATTAACAATGAATCCAATCGTGAGTATAGTCTAACCAACACGCAAATATCGCATCAAACGATTCTAAAATCTATGACCGAGAGTATTGATCCCGGGTCATTCTCCCTAGGAATTACCTTAGAATGCACATCATTGATTAGGAAGTCTTTTTTGGTTTTGAGAGTTGGTGCAAGAATTCAAGCTAACAAAAGCAAACAACAATTAATTGAGATAAAGGCCTTGGCTAAGGGCAAGTATTGGAAGTTCCATCATTATAGTTTCCTTCAATTATGATAAGAATTATTATTGCTTCACTTAGTTAACCCCCTAATAATGGAGGAAAGTCAAGTGAGAGTAACTAACTTGAGTCACAAGTCCTAGTCTCACCCTAGAGAAGTCTAGCTTTAGTGCACTCCAAGTCAATTAGCAATTCTCAATTCATAATCTACAATTGATATCCACTATTCAAGTGTTTCCAATAACTCAACCCCTAAGCCAAGTAAGAGAAATCTACTCCATAGCTAGGGTTGTCATTATCACAAACAATTGGTAGGTAATCATAGAAGACATGATGTAATTGAGAGAAGAAAATTGAATTAAAGCTATCTAATCCAAACAATCATTAACAATCAAGCAATTAAATGAAATTCCACAATTCATTAATCAAAATTCAAAGTAACAAAGTCAAACAAATCTAGATCTAAGAGACTGAATCAAAAGAACATCAATTAAGAGTAGAAGAAGAGTGGATCTACAACTTGTATCAAAACAAAAGTGAATTGGCAATAGATCTCACCAAGAAATCAAAGGAAACTTGCAATGGAGGAAGTGAAATCCTAGAGAGAAGTTGGAGTTTCTTTCTCTAAAAACAAAATGTAACTAACTCCCTAAAATATCTAGAATTATGACTAATTGTTCTAACACTCCTAATCCTTGGTCTTCTTAAGCTTTTCCCTCCAAAATTCTACTCCAAAACTGGGCCTGGGATCCCCTGAAATTGTTGGTCACGTTTTCCTTTAAAAAAATCACGTGCGCACATCGGCGCGTACGCGCACTGTACGAGTACGTGCACCTGGGGTCCTCTGCGATCTGCGCACAGGCGCATAGTGCGCGCGCATCCAATGACTTGTGGCCCAGCCATATAAGCGCGCCGGCTTCTCGTCTCGGCTCCACCCAGTCGGCTCTTGGGGTACACATCCACGCGTACGCACACGGTGCGCGTGCGCGCACATGCCCAAGTTTCAAAACTTGCTTTATTCTATGCTCCTTCCATTCATGCATGCTTCCTTCACTTCTCTTAGCCATTTTTGCCCTATAAATTATGAAACCACTTAACGAACGGATCAAGACATTGAATGGTAATAGAGGAGGATTACAATATATTCATTTTGATGCAAAAGAAGCATATTTTCATCTATGAGGCAAAGTTGGAAAGAGAACACAAAATCATGCAGTTTTATATGGACAAGTATGGAAGATCATTGATAAAACCCTTAAAATCTATACATGATAAATCCTAAAAACGGAATTTATCAACCACCAGTCAGACCGGTTGGACCAGTAGACTAATGACTAGAGCAGTTTGATGACTGGTCCGGTTTTTAGAACCTTGGTTTTAAGCCTTTTATTACCTTTACTTTTGGGTAAACTACAAAATATTCGACTTTTGTTAAAAAATTTATCTAATGTTATATATATATATATTTTGATTAAATAGTTATTTCTAACCATAAAAGATTCATACGCTGACAAAATTGATTATGAAAAAACTAAATGTACTTTATACTCTTGAAAGATGAATTATGTTCAATAAAAAATATTCAACTGTTAAATTTTTGTTGACTCCGTTTAAAAAATACATTAAATTCTAAAACTAACCCCACCCCCAATCATTTTCAACCTTCAACTCTTGCTATGCCTTGCTCTGACCCAACAAAACTTTATTAGTGCCATGCTGCCAAACATAAACAAGCTTCGTCCCAACCAGTGCTGGCCATCAAGCCTTCAACAAGAACATTTATATCATGCCAACGAAGAACTCCATGTGATGATAGTACCGACTCATAAGCACATCGTCCACCATGAAATCCCAAACACAAAGCGTCAGATCATAAGAGCAAGACACCATCAAATTCCGCACGTGCAGCGAAAACCTCACCTTCCTCACCACATACTCGTGCCTATTCATAACCGCAATTGAAACCCTAAAGATTTTCACATCCTAAATTTTGATGCTTTTATCCACCGAAACAATCACAATTATGTAGTCATCGTATTTGTTCCAATCGCAAGTTAGCACCTCGAATTTGTGAGGAGGGAACACCATGGAGGACGAAGGTTCATGAACATCCCATACGTGGAAGGTGTAGTCGTCGGAGGTAGACGTGAAGACGTCAGCATGGCGAAGGTTCTATACGGCAGAGTAGATGTAGTAGGACTGTTCCTTGAAGGTGCTGAAGGAGGAAGAGCGATCAAGGGTCCAAAGCTTGGCGATGTCGTCCCAAGAGAAGGTGAGGACGGCATAGTAGGAGGTTGAAGATGATTAGTGATAGGGTTAATTTTGAAATTTAAAGTATGTTTTAGACGGAGTCAATAAACATTCAATGATTGGATATTTTTGTCGAATATAATTCATATTTCAAGGATATAAAGTTCATTTAGTTCTTCTGTGAGTAGTTTTTGTCAACGCCTGATTTTTTTATGGTTAGAAATAGTTATTTACTCATATATTTTTAAAAATTATTTTAGAATTCGGATTTTGATAGAATTTTTTTAAGAATAATTAGAAAAATAAAATATTTTTATTTTTAAAATTTAGCGATTTTATGCTAAATAGATTTTTTTGTATGTTTTTGTCGACTGCGAAGAATATTTAAAAAAATGAAGGAATTCTAGAAATTTAATTTTTATCTTATTTTTTATATGTATGTTTTAAATAGTTATTCAAATATTATTACATTAATTTGAATAAAATACATAAATAGTTTTACAAATACAAAAATAATTTGTCACATAATATTCTTTTTGGTTATTTTGTCGCATTATAAATATTTTGAGAATATTTTTATCGTTATCACAAGTAACAAGTATTTTTTTTTTCAGTATATTCAATAATCGAAAATAATTTTGATGTTTTTCTTATTTTTCTAATATTTATTTTTTTGTTTTTTTTTTTTGAAAAAAATTATTTTAAAACTTTTTCTTCAGTAAAGATTATTAAAATATTGATTTAACTATTGCGTTTTTTTTCATAATGTGAAATAATTCAATCAATATATGATTCAAATAATGTTCCAAATCAAACCATGCTATAATTTTTTGGACAAATCTAAATACTATTACAAGTAATATATATAAAAGTTTTTTAGTTAATTCAATAAGCAAATTTTCTAAATATGACAAGATCATATACTTAAATGTATATAAACAAGTATACACTTAAGTAGTGTTTGTTTTTAGAGAGTGAAACTAAGATGGGGAGACTGAGATTTAGTATTGTAAATTTGTATTTAGTAGTCAAAACTAAAATTACTGTCATGAGATATAAAATTTCAGTATTTTTGGTACTTCTAAAAAAATGAGGACAAAGAAAATTGAAATTTCTGAAACTGGAGGTTGAAGCTTTAACAATATTTTTTTTTCCAAAAATACTCTTATATAATTTTTTAAATTCCAAATCTACTGCTCAATTTTTATATTTATCTTAAACCAAATATGATATTTAGACATAACTCATTAATCTAGCACATTTTATACTAAACACAATATAAAGACTTAATTTAATTTTTATTTCTTAATCTCTATCTTTTAGTCTCAATCTCTCTTTTAATCATAGTCTTAAGGAGAGATTATTGCAAATCAAATAACCAAAAATTAGAAAGAATATTTTCGAAGGATACATATATATGATATAATAATGATTTGGATATATTTTCATTACAATACCCCTCAACTTAAAGTTTATAGTTTTTTAATGGCCCAACTTATTCAAGAGTGATGCAAAATTTTCAGAACACAAATAAAGTTTTGGTAAAATATTAAACTTTTATGCTATTTTTTAATTTAATCGAGTAAGAAACAATGTATCACAAATCAAAGTCTTATTTAAGGATTTATTATTAATTAATAAATTATTACAGAAAAAATGTAAAATTTGAAACATTTATTTAAACAAAACAGATGAATAAATTATCACCCAACCAACTTAAGTTGGTTAAAGCCTTGATAAATATGTCAGCAAGTGTGAATAGGAAAATAAAAGGGGAGAGTCTAATTTTAACCAATAACATCTTAGATGTGCTTGCTATGTTCAACGAACATGGGGTTATTATTAGCAATGTGGAGTGGCTTGACTATTATTATTGGTGGCCTATCACAAGTTTTATAGGTTGTCTTGTATTTAACATGGCCATCCACGTTTGATCTCAAAATCATTGCGTTACTTGGTTTAAGGTAGCGTTTGTTTTGGGTACCGAGACATAGACTGGGAAACTGAGATTTAATATCATGTTTGTTGGTTTAGAGATTGGTACTAAAATTTTTGTCTCTATCCTCAAAATTTGAGTATTTTAGTACCTCCAAAAAGTATGGACAGAGGGGACTAAAATTTTTAGAGATAGCGACTAAAACTTTAATAACATTTTATACCTAAAATACCTTCATTTTAATTAATTAATTCCAATTTTACCCTTTGTACAAATTAAATTAGAATTTTATTCTTGTTTCAATTTTTGTCTCCTACTTTGCACCAGACAGAATACTAAAATTTATTTCAATTTCTGTCTCTTAACTCTGTCTCTCAGTTTTAGTCTTTTCATCTCTATCTCTCCACCAAACACTACCTTATTGTTAGAGAAATAATGCTACAGCACCGATACAATTTATTATTTTTAGTTAGCAGTGTGTCAGTCAAATTTAAAAATATTAATTATAAGTATAGTATTAAGCTGCTAAAATTTAAAAATATTAATTATAAGTATAGTATTAAGCTGCTAAAAATATTTAGTGACTTTTTATTTAACTTTTTAATGTAACTTTAAAAAGTTTGTCTTTTAACAAGTTTTAAGTTAGATTAGACAGAAAATAGATTCTTTTAATTTTTTTTTAACAATTGAGAGAGTAAAGTGTAATTTTTCACCATTAATTTTATAAGCGAAACAATATATATATATATATCACATTTTATTTCCTCAACTTTTTTTAACAATTGAGAAGATCTATTCCCGACTAGACATATTATGTGTTAAATCACCTATAGGAGATGTAAGTTAATTGGCTACATTAAGGATTAATATAATTTTCATTTGTTTTTTTAGGCTCTCTTAAATTTTTTATCGAATTTTTTATGTTTTCTAGTGGTTTTTCATAATTAATCAAATATTTAGAGTTATGTTAGTATTATTGTATTTTCAGGTACTTTTATCTCAAAATAATAATGCATTAAAGCATTTTTTAGCCAAAAAAAATACAAAATTAATTTAAGAATGGTCCAACCGGACCTAAAAGATATCAAACCGGATGTCCAACCTTCAAACATGGACGCTCGGCACCTCCTCTCCAAGCACACACACGCCTGGTGGCCCATTCCATAAGCCTGACGTATCTCACTCCAAGCCCGACATCCCTCCTCCATTTGCAACACACAAACCCGGCATCCAACCTTCCTTGGAGGTGCAATTTGGGCCAATGCCCACAATTGAGGATGCAAGCCCGGCGTTCCCTAGCTCAACTCCCATGATGCAATATTTATTAAGGCTCAAATTCATTATACAAATCATTAGAAGTCTTAATCACATCCCAAGATTAAAGATTCAAGAGATTAGTTATCATTAAGTCCTTCTAGAAATATAAAGATTTGGTTGTTAGAATTTGTTTTTAGATTAGATTTGAATTATTATTTTAATTTAAATTTGAAGTGCGTAGTTAGCTACCTTATCTTTCCGAATGATAAGACTAGGGTTAGTTTTGAATCTGAATTCTAGATAGAACTTAAGATATAAATAAGTGAACCTTGTTCACAAGAGGGAATCATCCATCAGAGGATCATTCTCTCATAATTAGGATTAGTTTTTTTTCTATCATGAGTCACTAAACCTCCTCGTTGAAGGTTAGGAGCTTTGTTTGATTTTAGGATTAATAATGTAAGTGTTTTCTTTATTTAAATTCATGCTTTTTTTACTTTTTCAAGATTGAGTTTTGTTCTTCATCAATAAGGGTTAGAACTATTAGGAAATATTCTAAAGTTGTCTTGAATTCTGATTTTGTATTTGGGAAAGTTAATTTTGGAATTAGCTTAAAACTCATCTCATAATCTTCACTTATCTAGAGTTAGTTTGAATAAGTGACATATAATTTGGCTAGTAATAGTTCTTGAAGATTGTGTGGCAATAGAATTGAAACTATTCTTTACCTCTTCTCTCGATTAGTTGACCAAGAAATTGATAATTAATTGGGTTTAGAGAAATTAAATTACCAAGGAATTAGGGTTTGATTAAAATGATTTGCTGTGAAAAGAGTTTTGTATGAATTGAATAAGAAATCATAAGCATTGTTCATCCAAGAATCAAACATCTCAGAGGCCTTCAACATTCTCATTTATTGATTTTCTTCCAACTTCACGCATTCTCCCAAGTTTTTTCTTCTATTTCTTTTTTTCTTCAAGATCCACAATCCAAAATATAAGGTTTGATCGATCTAACTAGATATTTAATTAAATATTGCTTGCCCCCAATTCGTTAATCCTCGTAGAAATGATATCTACTCATCGTGGTATTACTTGAATGATCCGGTGCACTTGTCGATATCCGTGAGCTCAAATTTTCACTCATCAATATTTTGGCCCCATTGTCGGGAATAATTGAGATTGACAACATACATCCGGTTAAATCCTAAATTAGATCTTGTTTAATTTTTCTATTATATTCTTTTCTTTTCTTTTCTTTATTTTGTTTAGATTTTTCTTTTCTTCCTTCTTTACTCTGTTATTCCGCAAGGTACATTTGATCTCTTTGTGTGTTTGTGCATGCAAGAAAAAAAAGGAAAGAAAGAATGGCAGCAGATAATAAAAGCTTAGTCTGATAAAGGAAAGATATCGCTTTCTTTTCCCAAAAAGAGAGCGGATCATTCCTTGAAGTGTGGAAGAGGTACAAAAAACTTTTCGGAGGATGTCCACACCATGACCTACCCGAATGGCTTCTGATATAATTCTTTTATGATGGAGTCTCTCAAGGCTCAAGGACCACTATTGATTCATTGGCTGGAGGTGCATTACAAAAAAAGGGCAACTAAAGAGGCATTAGTAGTGATAGAGGACAACACTGAAAGGTGCCATAAAATAATCTGACTCCCGACCTAGAAGATTCAACGTCAAGCTAGTGATGTTAAAGAAGCGCTTGTTGTGAGGCAACTCAACCAAGGTTAGTTTTAGTTTTTCTTTTCTACTTTAAGTTACATTGCATCTTTAGTTACATTCTTTATTTTGCATGCATGCATAGTCAATTATTGTATATGTTACCTTTAAAAAAAGGGGGGGGGGAGAGGAGTGAATGCCCAACAGACATGCTCCATAAGCCCAGCGTCCCCTTCATTTGGCGCATCCACGCCCGGCGGCTACCCTTAAAAGCCCAACGTATCTATGCATGTTGAGAAGCCACGCCCGGCGGCCATCCTTGGAAGCCTGGTGTTTGGCATGGGCACGTTCCCAAGGAGCAAACTAAGCATTAAATTCCCGACGTATCACTTTTCTATTTTCAAAAATTAGGCTTAGATTTTGATAATGTCATGCATATTTAAAGCTTCTAATTTCTTTTTATTGTCTTGTATTTGAGTTATCACCATGCATGCATGACACATCACTTCAATTACTCATCTAGCATGCATGTGTTTATCTTTCCTAAACCCTTCCGTTGTCATATTTTCACATGTACTCACATGCATTCATAATTTCAACTCTCAACTGTTGGAACCTTGGCATTTAGCTCTTGATTTTTGATGATTCTCTTTGCATAGCATGCACACCACACACCAATTCATGCATCCACCACCACACCCCCACTTCATGTTTCCCTATAAATGCATGCATAAACCATCACTCACTCCACACACTATACAGTCTTCTTCTTCCATACTTCATTCTCAACTCGTATCCAAAATTCTAAGTTTGGTGTCAGATATCATTCTGTGGTTTAAAATATCATTCAAAGATGTCTTTGTTCAAGAAGAAAAAGGGTAAGGAATTGGCTATTCCATCATATAACACTCACTGGTTTTGTTCCCTACTTCATTAATAACACTACAATGAATAGTTGATAAATAAAGCAATCAACCTAGAAGTGAAATTTGATTTGAAATTTGGAGAATATTCAGAGATTTCAAACGAAATAGCAAGGAGGAAATGGAAGATCTTGGCTAACCCTTCAGAACTAATGGGAGCCACATTAGTCCGAGAATTCTATGCAAATGCATGGAGAACAATTGAAGATGTAGCTCAAGAACCTCCGTTCAAGAGCTATGTAAGAGGTAAGAGTATTGATTTTGGTTCTAAGAATGTTTGAAGAGTCCTCCGCATCCCTCCTCAACCTTACAATTTGGGGGATGACTACTATGACTATGGGGTAAGCTAAGGCTGACTGGTGACAAAAAGTTGGGGAAATTCTCTAAAATATATGTGTCCCGGGGACGCAGTGGAGGTTGAGTATAAGTGAAGAGCCACTCCAACTTAAAAGAACTAAACTCATTCCCGTTGCTAAAGAATGGTTAGATTTATTCAACATAACACTATTCTAACCTTTATCCATTCTGAAGTAACAGTGAAGAGGGCAGTATTCAGTCACTCCGTCATGAGGGGAGAAGAAGTAAGGGTAGCGAAACTCATCCCTTACTATATAAGTGTCTTTGTGGAAAACAAGACAACAAGGATAAAACTTGGATTTTTGGGTATCATCCACCAGTTGTTCCAAGCGGCCGGAGTATCCATTAAAGATGACATTTTTGTTAGGCATGAAAGGCCCATCACCAAGGTAGTGATGGAGAGAGCCGCAAGAAGGTACATCCGTGGGGACCAAATGAGAGAACCACAACAACATTCTCCCCCTCCTCTTCAAGCACCTGAGATTCCTCCTCTTCCTGCACCAGAATTCTAAGCAGGGCCAAGTCAACCTCAAGCTCAAGGGGTTAACTTGCAACAATTCTATAGAGAATTCCAACAGTTTCAGTTGGACATGAAACAACGTCACCTGGAAATAAGGTTTAAGCTCAACTATCTCTGCATGACCATGCACGATACACATCCTCAAGTCATGTCATATCTAGAAGCTCGAGCTAGAGTGGAACAATCTGACAGGGAAAAAGAAGCTCAAAAAATACGAGAAGAAGAGCTTTAAAAACAACAAGTGTGGCATGCTCGAATGGAAGAGGTGATAGTTGAAACAAAAGATGAGGAGAGTAGTGAAGATGAGTGAGTGGTGTTTTGGTGAATTCTCTTTTCTGGTGATGGTTAGTTATTTCTTTTTCCTTTTGTTATTTCTTTTTCCTTTGTTTTCATTTTTCTATTTTTATTTGTTTTCTTTTTCTTTTTCTTACATGCATACCATAGTCTGTTTACTTTTTCTTTTTCTTCTATGCTTGTACCTCCAATGATCCTTTTGTAATGGAGGATATCTTAATAAAAAAAATTGAATAATAAATTTAAAACAAAAGTGGTGGTGCTTAAGAATATGTGGTTACATTTGAGAAATTTTAAGATAATTAAATCTTGATGAAATGGAAGGGGAATCTTCAAAAATAAAGCTTTGAAGAAGTATTATGAGAATTTGACGATCAATTCCTTGAAGTAGTGAAAAAAAAGTCTGGAAAGATAAAAGAATTTCAAAAATTGTAAGGCTTTGAGCACCAATGACTAGGGCCCAGTTGTGTGCTTATGATGTTTGTGTTTCAAGGAAAGACTTGGACAAGTAAATTTGAGGGGTGCTTTATCACCCGATAACTTGAGTCAACTGAATCAGGATTATCGAAAGCCCGCTTAAAGAGTCGCCTTAAGATAAAACATTTAGAGTCCAAAGAGGCTTTGGGCATTGAAGTATGGATCAATAATTTTCTAGTTATGTGCTTGTGGTGTAATTGTGTCAAGGAGAGGTTTGGATAATTAGATCCGAATGGTGCTTTATCGCCCAGTAACTTGGGCCAACTAGTCCGGGATTATCGATTAAAAGCCCATTAATTAAGAGCTACGTTGTAACAGAACACATAGAGTCAAAAGTATCAAAGATCTTTCCCTGAATTAAATGTGAAGTAACTGTCTTCAAGTCATATAATCTCAAAAGAATTCTTATAATACAATTTGGATCTAGGTTTTTGGAAACTCAAACCCTAAGTATGCAAGATTCATCAAAGATAAGAGAAGGCGAATGTAATCACAAGGATTATCATAAATCCCACTTTTTGAAAATTAATTTTGCAAACTCTTTAATTCTTTTCAAATTAAGATAAACTCTATTTACTTTTGTTTTTTCTTGAGGACAAGAAAAGTTTTAAGTTTGGTGTTTGATACAAGGATTTATACTGGTTCGGAATTCCACAAAATATTTCCATTGTTAGTATTGTCCAAACCAATAGTCAATCCTCAAATCAAACTAAATTTGGTTTTGTCACAAGTACAAACCCCAATGAAAATTAACCGAAGTATTTAAACCTCGGATCGTCTCACAAGGAATTGCAATGAAGTGGTCAATTATTGGCTATGAAAATGCAAGGGGTTTGATTATATATTTTTGCAAGAAAATAAAGGGCAAGAAAAATTAAATGACAAGAAAGTAAAATGATAAGAACTAATTAAATAAAAGAAAAGAACTTTTGGCTAGGCATAGGTAATTGAGATCACCATCCTTGTCTACAAACCAAATATTGATAATTATGAGGAACCAAGCTCATTAAGTGTACTTCTATACTTGAAGTATATCAAATGGCTTAATCAACATCAACCCATAAGTCCCAACCTATCTACTAATTAGATTAGTAGTGGGTTAGTGTCAATGCGTATCAAATTGATCACCAAGGGTTCTCAAATCACCAATTCAATGAGACCCAATGACTCAAGGTCACTCAATTCCCTTAGCCTAGGCCAAGAGTCAAGAAAACTAATAAAAAATTAGTGTAAACATTTTATCAAACAACTAGAGTGCAATAAAAGCAAACATCACAAAATGCTAGAATTAGTGAAACCCATGACAACCACAAGCAAGAAATCAACAATAACAACTAAGATAAACATAAAAGGGCATGGAAACATAAGATTGCATTCAAAGAAATCAAGATCCAACAATGTTCATCAACATAAAAGAGAGTAAAATAAGAAATTAACAAGAAAAACTAAGAAGATTAAGACAATAGAACACTAAAACATAAAGAGAATTGAAATCAAAACAAGAATTGAAAGAGAAAATTGAGAGAGATTAACCTAAACTACCCTAAATTCTAGAGAGAAGGGAGAGCTTCTCTCTCTAGAATTCTACCCGAAAACATGATGAAAATTAAACTATGACTACTTGGTTCATTCCCCCCACAATCCTTGGGTTCAATAGCATCAGAAATGAGTTGGATTGGGCCCAAAATGAGCTGCAAATTACTGGCCATGATTTCACTTTAGTGAATCACGCTGCTCCATCGGCATGCACGCGTACAGTGCACGTGTGCATCCCTAGACGTCAGGAAAATATGGAAAATTTTATATCATTTTGAAGCCCCAGATGTTATCTTTCCAATGCAACTGGAACTGCCTCATTTGGACCTTTGTAGCTCAAGTTATGATCGATTGAGTGCGAAGAGGTCAGGCTTGACAGCTTTGCGGTTCCTTCATTTCTTCATGGGTTCTCCCACTTTGCATGCTTTTCTCCTCACTTCTTCCATGCAATATACTCCTTATGAACCTGAAATCACTCAACAAACATATCAAGGCATCGAATGGAATTAAAGTGAGTTAAATTTAGCTATTTTAAGGCCTAAAAAGCATGTTTTCACACTTAAGCACAAATTTAGGGAGAATTACAAAACCATGCTATTTCAATGAATAAATGTGAAAAAAGTTGATAAAACCACCCAAATTAAGCACAAGATAAACCACAAAATCGGGGTTTATCAGTGTTGTGATGACACATCATCTTAAGTAGTTTTTAGGGTCATTTTTCATTTGTTTTCTTAGGTTTTCTTAGATTTTTAATCGAATTTCTTATGTTTTCTAATGGATTTTCATAACTAATCAAATATTTGAAGTTGTGTTAGTATTTTGTGTTTTTAGGTATTTTTGTCTCAAAATAATTAAGGATTAAATCCTTTTTAGTAAGAAAATTCAGAACCAATTCAAAGACAGTCCAACCAGGCCTAAAAGGCATCAAACCGGACGCCAAGCCTTCAAGCATGGATGCCCAGCACCTCCTCTCCAAGCACACACATGCCCGGCGGCCCATTCCATAAGCCTGGCATCCCCTTTAATTAAACACATAAGCCCAGCATCTCACTCCAAACCCGGCATGCAACCTTCTCTAGAGGTGCAATTTGGGCCAACACCCACATTTGAGGATGCAAGCCCAGCATTCCCTAGCTCGACTCCCAGAATACAATATTTATTAAGGCCCGAATTTATTATAAAAATCATTAAAGCCTTAGTCACATCCCAAGATTAAAGATTCAAGAGATTAGTTATTATTAAGTCCTTCTAGAAATATAAAGATTTGGTTGTTAGAATTTGTTTCTAGATTAAATTTAAATTATTTTTTTGATTTGAATTTGAAGTACGTAGTTATCTATCTTATCTTTCTGAATGATAAGATTAGGGTTAGTTTTGAATTTGAATTCTAAATAAAACTTAAGATATAAATAAGTGAACCTTGTTCACAAGAGGGAATCATCATCGGAGGATCACTCATAATTAGGATTAGTTTCTTTTCTATCATGAGTCACTAAACCTCCCCGTTGAAGGTCAAGAGCTCTGTTTGGTTTTAGGATTAATAATGTAAGTGTTTTCTTTATTTCAATAATGCTTCTTTATTTTTTCAAGATTGAATTTTGTTCTTCATAAAAAAGGGTTAGAACTATTGGGAAATATTCTAAATCTGTCTTAGATTCTGATTTTATATTTGGAAAAATTAATTTTGGAATTTAGCTTAAAACTCATCTCATAATCTTCACTTATCTAGAGCTAGTTCGAATAAGTGACATGTAATTCATCTAGTGATAGTTCCTGAAGATTGCGTGCCAATAAAATTGAAATCATTCTTCACCTCTTCTCTCGATTTGTTGACTAGGGAATTGGCAATTAATTGCATTTAGAGAAATTAAATCACCAAGGGATTGAGGTTTGATTATAAATGATTTTTTGTGAAAAGATTTTTGCACATTGTTCTTCCAAGAATCAAACATATCTGAGGCCTTCAACATTCTCATTTATTAATTTTCTTCCAACTTCAAGCATTCTTCCAAGTCTCTTTTTCTTTTCTTCAAGATCCACAATCTAAAATCTAAGGTTTGATCGATCTAATTAGATATTTAATTCGACATTGCTTGTCTCAATCCGTTAACTCTCGTGAGAACGATATCCACTTACCGTAGTATTATTTGAACGATCCGGTGCATTTGCCGATATCCGTGAGCTCAAATTTTGCCTCATCATAAAGCTTATTCTATTCTAGATATTTCCAGCCAAAGGTGAGAGCTAGGTTCGCTACAAGAAAAAAGGCTTATGGCCACACTTTTTTTTGCTACGCTTTAAAAGAGTGGCCAAAACGGGTCAATGGCCACGCTTTTATGATGGTGGCGACTAATTAGATATTTGGCCACGTTTTTTCTTGCTACGCTCAAAAGCGTGGAGAAAGGAGTCAATGGCCACGCTTTTATGAGGGTGGCAATTGATTAGAGATTTGGCCACGTTTTTTTGCCACGCTTCAAAAGCGTGGCTATAGAGAGAAACAGGCATGCTTTTGAAGCATGGCGACATGATTTCGTTATAGTGACGTTTTAAAAGTGTGGCCATTTCTTGTAACTTTTTTGGCATGCTTCAAAAGCGTGGCCAAAAGATTACAAAAAAATTTTAATTTTGTGTGTCTGAAAGTGAAAATGCAGTAACAAAACCCTTATTCCCCATTCCCCTAGCCCTAATTCGAGCAGCAGTAATGTAGACACGGCAGGACGGCAGCAGCGGTGGTGGGTTTGTCGTTGCTCTCATGGCGCGTTCGTGAGTCCCAGCTACAACGCTTTTCTCCTCCTCCTCCTCCATCCTTCTCACACAGGAGCAGTGGTAGTTCTTCGCTGGCACTCTCACTCTCGCTCTTAATGACACTCGTTGGTCAACCTCTCTCATAACCCCTCCATCGGTTCTCCCTCTGCCAGTGCTCCTTGCGTTGGCACTCTTTGTATGTACCTCCATGGCTCAACACCCGTCGCATTGTCGTTTCCCTCTCTGAAGTCGTCGCGCTATCGTCTCCCTCTCCCTCACTCGTAGCACCTCCGTTTCCCTTTCTCAACCCTTTTCCTCGCCACCCATCAGCGCCAACTGTCAGCCCCGTTTAGTGTTTGCAGTGCCATGATAAATTATTTGATCAAATTTTTTCTTCATCTGATGTTTTGTTTTTGAATTTGATTTTTTATTTTGATTTTCTTGGTTCTTCATTTTCTTTAATTTTTCTAAACTATTTTTTGTTCTATTCTAATATTTGGTTTAGGTTTTTTTTCCCTCTAAACTTCTGGATATTTGGTCCTGTTTTGCTGCAGCTGTTGTAGTGCTCAGCTGCTACTAGGTGGTGCTGAACTGCTAGTGCTTTACTTGTTCTGTTCAGCTAGTTTTTCTACATCAACTATTAGTAGGTTAATTTTTTCATACTTTAAACATTCACGATTAGAGCTTTGATTTTGTTTAATTTTTGTTGATTGGTATTGATGGTTTGATTTAATTGTTCAAAGTTTCCAGTTTTAAGGTTTTATTTGGTTCAGTGTTTCGTTCTTATCCAAATGTTAAAAGGGAGATGTTTTGTTTTGTTAGCTCTTCCTTATTCTAATGTTGTGTTTAGTCTGCAATTTTTGGATTTTATTTGGTTTGATGTTTGTTTTTATGCAAATGGAAAAAAGGTATTTAGGATCATACTGTTATAAGTGTGATTAGTTCAGAAACCCGACATGGCAGTATAATGCTTCACTTCAATTAAATAAGCATGCATTAAAAAATGAAGATAAATGCTGCACCATGACAAAAATCAGTGTGAAATGATAGTACAAAATTATTTTTGTATTAAATGTCATTTCTCTATTAATATTATTTGTGTTGGAAGAGAATGTTCATTGAATAATTGGTTATTTAATATATATTTCCAATACTTCTATTTGGTTTTCATTGATTCCTAAGATTCTCATATGTAGCTACTGATTGAAAAATTCTATTAATTGGTCTCATGTATTCCTAAACACAGTAAAGTCTTTTTGGATTTGGCTCCAAGTCCTATCTTAAAACTGAATGAGAAAGATAGCTGCACCAGGAAGCACTGCCAGCTCATTGCTGTCCGAGCATACATGTTGCCCTTGATGCATAATAGTACACATTCTGCTGCTGCCATAGTGCTGCTTTACTGCTGGTGAGCCATTTTCTACAAATTTTAGAAGTTGATATAAGTAGTATGGAGGTGGTGTGTAATCCCCTAACTTTTAGCACCTCATGATCGTACCAAAAGCTCAGGCGTTACTTACCTCTAAAACCTTTTTATTATATACTATCTTTATTTAATATTGAGCCTTCACTAATATGAACCGAAACTTTAATTAAAAAAATGAACAAGACTTTATTTTAAATCATTTAATCACAAAAGTATATACATTCACATAGCTTTATATATATAGACTTATTCAAAGAACCTCAATTACAAGTCTTACCCCTCTAAAAACCAAAAGAATAAACGATAAGGGGAAAATAAATTCTAATAACTCAACTCGTAAACATAATCCTCTATGCTCCTGTAGCTCCGCACTAAACCTTCGCACGTGTAGCTGAAATGGGTAAAAATAGGGGGTAAGAACTGGGGAGTTCTTAGTAGGGTCGGAGTGTATAGTTATGTTCATTTTATTATTTGTTACACAGGAATTCCACAACAGAATACTTACAATCTTCAAAAGACGGCCAATAGTAACAAACCTCATAATACAAACAACTTTAACAAACCGGAGATACAGAGAAAATCACAAGTCAAGAAGCACACACACACAATCACAAAAACACATATCATATAGAAGTATGCGCAAACAAGTATGATGCATGTCTATCCTATGCCGGCCATGAGCTCATGTGTCGGTTGCCTACCCGCTCCCGACATTATCCGGGCACAAGTCTCAGAAATGGCTTTCCAGATGCATACAATTTGCATATAAGTCTTACGGCTAGGCCGCATACAGTGAGACTTTTAAATGTATATCAATATGCTTACATCTGAAAAACAGTTGTCAGTGTGTGGGTGTCCCCACTATACATTTGGCACTAAGGCCCAAGTAAGGTTGCATATGCTCTCCTGTAGTAGAGATCCTTTTAGTTAATACATTCTTTTCTTTTCTATGCTCAGCTCTCCTGTGGCAGAGATTCATTAGATTCTTTTATTCTTTTAATTCTTTTATTCTCTGTTATTTATTAAATTATATTCCGACTTAACTCAGCAACCTTTGTCTGAGTTTAGCTTTCAGTGTCATAACCTCTGTAAGCAATTTCTATCTTACAGGTCCGACTCTCTTGAGCGAATGTATGCAAAAACATAACTGCTGTAAGCAACCTAGGTCTTACAGGTGAGGCTCTCTCTAGCTAATACATGTATTGATAACCTCTGTAATCAACATCTATCTTACAATATTATCCGACCCTTAACTTTAGGGATAATCCATTTCTAGGAGTGCAAGACTTAGTGAGGATAAAAAGAATTCAAGATGATCGCATGGGTTGCTAAACTCCACTCCCTAGAAAGGCATGAACTTCAAGAGGGGTTTAACCTTACTCCATTTAATGCAATTATTCTCTTTTCTGTTCTCTTTTGCTTGAGGACAAGCAAAGTATTAAGTTTGGTGTAGTGATGCATCTACATCTTTAGTGTTTTTCTTCCATGATTTCATTTGATTTACTAATAATTCTTGTTGAATATGCAATGATTTCATGGTTAAAATGAGCATTACTTTGATTTAGTTGAATTTATTTATTACAGAAAACTTTGGAAGGAAAACAACAAGAAACAGAGAAGAAAAGAGGATAGGAATTACCAAGCAGAAAGCTCTCTGTACTAAATAGAATGCTCTCTGGACTGAACAGAAAACTCTCTGAAACAAAAGATAATGGGCGTGCAATGTGAGAAACAAGACGTACCACATTAAAGAATAAAAGGGATTCATGCGTACGCATGTAACATGCATACACACAAATATGGATAATTTGCCTATCATACGTACACGTCTGTCATGCGTACGCATGACTTCACCTTTGTGTGGGATGTAGAATTACGACCGTGGCACGCTAGAACCAAACAGAGAGCAAAATGTTGAGACACCAAAGGCAACGTGGGACGTAAAAGCTATCACGTGGTACATAAGCTATCATGCGTACGGCAATAAGAGGATTTTGGGCCGTCATGTGTACGCATCCTATTCCTGGCTTAGGTGGGTGGTGTACGAATTGTAAAGCACACTTTTCACAACTCGTACCACTAACCAGCAAGTGCACTGGATCGTCCAAGTAATACCTTACGTGAGTAAGGGTCGATCCCACGGAGATTGTCGACTTGAAGCAAGCTATGGTTATTTTGTAATTCTTAGTCAGGAAATCAATGATAAGAGTGATCATATTTATGAGGAGTAAAAAGCATAAATTAAATAGTACTTGTTATGCAGTTATGGAGAATAGATTGAGGTTTTGGAGATGCTCTGTCTTCTGAATCTCTGCTTTCCTACTGTCTTCTTCTTCACGCACGCAGGTCTCCTTCCATGGCAAGCTGTATGTTGGTGGATTACCGTTGTCAATGGCTACCATCCGTCCTCTCAATGAAAATGGTCCAAATGTGCTGTCACCGGACGGATAATCATCTGTCGGTTCTCACTCATGTTGGAATAGGATCCATTGATCCTTTTGCGTTTGTCACTACGCCCAGCACTTGTGAGTTTGAAGCTCGTCACAGTCATCCCATCCCAGATCCTACTCGGAATACCACAGACAAGGTTTAGACTTTCTGGATCTCAGGAATGGCCGCCAATAATCCTAGCCTATACCACGAAGACTCTGATCATGAACCAAGAGGCTAAGAGATACACACTCAATCTAAGGTAGAACGGAAGTGGTTGTCAGGCACGCGTTCATAAGTTGAGAATGATGATGAGTGTCATAGATCATCACATTCATCACGGTTAAGTACAAGCGAATATCTTAGAATAGAAACAAACGTGATTGAATAGAAAACAGAAGTAATTGCATTAATTCATCGAGACACAGCAGAGCTCCTCACCCCCAATCATGGAGTTTAGAGACTCATGCCATAGAGATACAATGTAAAACATGAAAATGTCATGATGTCCAGAATAAATCTCTAAAAGTTATTTAAATACTAAACTAGTAACCTAGGTTTACAGAAAATGAATAAACTATGATAGATAGTGCAAAAATCCACTTCCGGGGCCTATTTGGTGTGTGCTGAGGCTGAGACTTGAGGTTTACACGTGCCTAGGCTGTTTCTGGAGTTAAACGCCAGGTTGTAACCTGTTTTGGGCGTTTAACTCCAACTTGCAACCTGTTTCTGGCGTTTAACGCCAGAATAGGGCAGAGAATTGGCGTTGAACGCCAGTTTGTGTCATCTAAACTCGGGCAAAGTATGGACTATTATATATTGCTGGAAAGCCCTGGATGTCTACTTTCCAACGCAATTGAGAGCACGGCATTTTTACTTCTGTAGCTCCAGAAAATCCACTGAGTGCAGGGAGGTCAGAATCCAACAGCATCTGCAGTCCTTTTTCAGCCTCTAAATCAGATTTTTGTTTAGGTCCCTCAATTTCAGCCAGAAAATACCTGAAATCACAAAAAAAATACACAAACTTATAGTAAAGTCCAGAAATGTGATTTTTATTTAAAAACTAATAAAAATATACTAAAAACTAACTAAATCATACTGAAAACTATGTAAAAACAATGCCAAAAAGCGTATAAATTATTCGCTCATCACAACACCAAACTTAAATTGTTGCTTGTCCCCAAGCAACTGAAAATCAAATAGGATAAAAAGAAGAGAATATATTATAAATTCCAAAATATCAATGAAACTTAGCTCCAATCAGATGAGCGGGACTAGTAGCTTTTTGCCTCTTGAATAGTTTTGGCATCTCACTTTATCCATTGAAGTTCAGAATGATTGGCATCTATAGGAACTTAGATTTTAGATAGTGTTATTGATTCTCCTAGTTTAGTATGTTGATTCTTGAACACAGCTACTTTATGAGTCTTGGCTGTGGCCCTAAGCACTTTGTTTTCCAGTATTACCACCGGATACATAAATGCCACAGACACATAACTGGGTGAACCTTTTTAGATTGTGACTTAGCTTTGCTAGAGTTCCCAGTTAGAGGTGTCCAGGGTTCTTAAGCACACTCTATTTTTGCTTTGAATCTTGACTTTAACCGCTCAGTCTCAAGCTTTTGGCTTAACACCTTCACGCCATAAGCACATGGTTAGGGACAACTTGGTTTAGCCGCTTAGGCCAGGATTTTATTCCTTTAGGCCCTCCTATCCACTGATGCTCAAAGCCTTGGATCCTTTTTATTACCCTTGCCTTTTGGTTTTAAGGGCTATTGGCTTTTTTCTCTTGCCTTTTGGTTTAAAGAGCTTTTGGCTTTTTCTGCTTGCTTTTTCTTTTTCTTCCCCCTTTTTTTTGCCATTCTCTTTTTTTTTTGCAAGCTTTTGTATTCACTGCTTTTTCTTGCTTCAAGAATCAATTTTATGATTTTTCAAATTATTAATAACATTTCTCCTTTTTCATCATTATTTCAAGAGCCAACATATTTAACATTCATAAATCACAATATCAAAAGACATATGCACTGTTCAAGCATTCATTCAGAAAGCAAAAAGTATTGTCACCACATCAAAGTAATTAAACTAGTTTCAAGGATGTATTCGAAACCATGTACTTCTTGTTCTTTTGTTTTTAGAATAGTTGCAATTAAGAGAGGTGATGGATTCATAGGATGTTCATAACTTTAAGGCATATACTCTAATCTTTATTTATTATTTAATGGAAATACTATAAATTAGGCATAAAAGCAGACACTTAGCAATAAAAGAAAAGAAACTAAAGACATAAAGACAAATGACTCTAATTTTAATACTTATATACTCTAAAAATAGATAAAAGGTTATCACAGAGTTAGGACTCAATAACCTTTGCTTTGGGAGGTGGATGCCTCTTTAGTCTGTGGGGTGCTTGGCCCTTCAAGAGATAGCTTCTGGCGCTTCAGCTCTTTCAGTTCACGCCCTTGCTCTTCTTGTTCCCTAAGCAGTTTGCAGAGCATGCTGTTTTGATTTTGCTGTTCTTTCTTCAGTTGATCCATAGCTTCTTGCAAATTGGTGATAGATGCTTCTAGGCGCCCCCAGTATTCAAATTGAGGAATTTTCGGGAGGAACTCTTGTGCTCTCCTCTTGATGGGGTTGTCCTGCACATGTCCTTCCATTGACTTTTTGGTGATTGGTTGCTCAACTGAAATATACTCATCTACTCCCATTTTTACTCCAGCATATTTACATAACAGGGAGATCAAGCTTAGATAAGCCAGTTTGGCATCTTTGGAGTTCTTGTTTACAATTTTGTGAAGCTCACAAGAAATTAGCTGATGAACTTCCACTTCTTTTTCCAGCATAATGCAATGAATCATTACTGCTCTTTTGATGGTGACTTCAGAGCGGTTGCTAGTGGGCAGTATAGAGCGCCCAATAAAGTCCATCCAGCCTCTGGTGACTGGTTTGAGATCTCCTCTTTTGAGTTGGTTTGGGACACCTTTTGTGTTGGTTGTCCATTTGGCTCCAGGGAGGCATATGTCTTCTAGGATTTTGTCCAAGCTCTGATTTGGTCTCATCATTCTCCTATTAAAGGAGTCTGGGTCATCTTGCAGTTGAGGCAGCTTGAAGATCTCCCTTATTTTGTTAGGAGGGGTGTGAACAATCTTCCCTCTTACCAGAGTTCGATAGTCATAGAATGCGGTTCCAGCTATTCTCTGCCTGTCTGTCTGCCATAGATTAGAGTAAAATTTCTGAACCATGTTTCTTCCCACCTTTGTTTCAGGATTAGCTAGGACTTCCCAGCTCCTATTTCAAATTTGCTCTTGGATCTCTGGATATTCATCTTCTTTCAGATTGAATTTAACTTCCGGGATCACTGACCTTAGACCCATTATTTGTAGTAATGGCTGAATGTTCTTTGGTTAAGAACTTCCCTTGATTCCAAAGTGATTTTAGAATATTCTCTTTCTTGCCTCTTGAGTTGGTTTGTTTTCCCTTAGGAGCCATGATCTTGGTGGGTATTGGCTTAGTGATCACGGATAAACACACCAAACTTAGAGGTTTGCTTGTCCTCAAGCAAAAGAAAAGAAAGGAGAGGGATAGAGGGAGAGCCAATTTCGAATATGTGGAGGAGAGGGGGGAGGCTGAACGAGGATTTAAAGGGGAGGGGGTGGGTTTTCGAAAATCTTTTAAAAAGATATGATAGAAAATGTGATTTGGAAGAGATAAGTAAGATCAGAAAAGATGTAATTTAAAATTGAAAAGATATGAAAGATATTTGAAAAAGATAGATTTGTTTTAAAAATATTGGGAAGATCTGAAAAAGATATTGATGAGTTTGAAAATTTTTTTTGAAAAAGATAGGTCTGTTTTGAAAAAAAAGATTTGAGAAGAGGTTGAAGAAGAATTGAGAAAGATTTAATTTTAGGATTAAGATATTTAAAAATTTTTTGGAAAAAAAATTTGAAAAATGAAAGTATGGGAACATGTTTATGCAAGAAAATTGGATGGAAATAATTTTGAAAAAAATCCAAGTTGGGAACAAAAACTTCCTCCCCTCCATAATCCTGGTGTTAAACGCTCAACTGCTGCTTGTTTTGGGCATTTAACGTCCATTTGTAGCCTCTTTTGGGCGTTTAACGCCCAGCTGTTGCTTCTGGTTGGCGTTAAACGCCAGAAATCTTTCATCACTGGGCGTTTTTCTGAACGCCCAGGATGCTGCAAGTATGGCATTAAATGCCCAGAATGGTACCCATTCTGGCGTTTAACGCCCAAAAAGGTATCATTACTGGCGTTAAACACCTCGTAGATGCTTCTTTTGGGCGTTTAACACCCAATTGTACCTTTTACTAGCGTTTTCTTGCCAGTGAGCTCCTTCTCCCTGTTTTGTATTCTGAATCCTTCTGTAATCCTGTGAACTTATGCAATTGATTCTTTACCTTGAAGATTATTTATATTAAACTTGTATACTTAAAAATAACTAAATAAATAAATAAAAAGCTTTGCTAATGGCTGGGTTGCCTCCCAGCAAGCGCTTCTTTATTTTCGTTAGCTGGACCTTGCTGAGCTTTTAATCTAGCCTCAGCCTTGAGCACTCTCGCTCAACATTGCCTTCAAGATAATGCTTGATTCTCTGTCCATTAACAATGAACTTCTTAATTAGAATCAATGTCTTGAAGCTCCACATAGCTATATGGTGACACACTTGTAATTACATATGGTCCCCTCCACCGGGATTTCAGTTTCCCGGGGAATAGCCTGAGCCTAGAGTTAAACAGCACAACCTTCTGTCCTGGTTCAAAGACTCTAGATGACAGCTTTCTGTCATGCCACCTCTTTGCTTTCTCTTCGTAAAGCTTGGCATTTTCGAAAGCAGTGAGTCTGAATTTCTCTAGCTCATTCAGCTGGAGTAATCTTTTTTCTCCAGCAAATCTGGCATCAAAGTTTAGGAATTTGGTTGCCCAGTAGGCTTTATGCTCTAGTTTCATGGGCAGATGGCAAGCCTTACCATACACAAGCTGGTATGGAAAGGTCCCTATAGGAGTCTTGAATGCTGTTCTGTAAGCCCACAGAGCATCATCCAAGCTTCTCGCCCAATCCTGTCTACGGGTACTTACAGTCTGTTCTAGGATTCTTTTTAGTTCTCTATTAGAGACGTCAGCTTGTCCGTTTGTCTGTGGATGATATGGAGTTGCCACCTTCTGACTAATTCCATACTGGACCATAGCAGAGTAAAGCTGTTTGTTGCAGAAGTGAGTGCCCCCATCACTAATTAGTGCTCTAGGGACACCAAACCTGCTGAAGATATATTTCTGGAGGAACTTCAGCATTGTCTTAGTATCATTAGTGGGTGTGGCAATGGCCTCTACCAATTTGGATACATAGTCGACTGCAACCAGAATATAAGTGTTTGAGTATGATGGTGGGAAAGGCTCCATGAAGTCAATACCCCATACATCAAACAACTCAATCTCCAAGATTCCTTGTTGAGGCATGGCGTAACCATGAGGCAAATTACCAGATCTCTGGCAACTGTCACAGTTACGTACAAATTCTCGGGAATCTTTATAGAGGGTAGGCCAGTAGAAGCCACATTGGAGGACCTTGGTGGCTGTTCGCTCACCTCCGAAATGGCCTCCATATTGTTACCCATGGCAATGCCATAAGATCTTCTGTGCTTCTTCTCTAGGCACACACCTATGGATTATTCCGTCTGCACATCTCTTAAAGAGATAGGGTTCATCTCACAAGTAGTACTTTACATCAGTAATTAATTTTTTCTTTTGTTGCCTGCTGTACTCCTTGGGTATGAACCTTGCAGCTTTATAGTTTGCAATGTCTGCAAACCATGGTGTTTCCTGAATGGCAAACAAATGCTCATCCAGAAAGGTTTCAGAGATCTCAATAGAGGGAAAGGACGCCCCTTCTACTGGTTCTATCCGGGACAGATGATCAGCCACTTGGTTTTCTGTCCCTTTTCTGTCTCTTATTTCTATATCAAACTCTTGCAGAAGTAACACCCATCTTATGAGCCTGGGTTTTGAATCCTGCTTTGTAAGTAGATATTTAAGAGCAGCATGGTCAGTGTACATAATCACTTTTGATCCTACTAAGTATGATCTAAACTTGTCAATGGCATAAACCACTACAAGCAATTCTTTTTCTGTGGTTGTGTAATTTTTCTGGACATCATTTAAAACACGGCTAGCATAATAAATGACATGCAGAAGCTTGTCATGCCTTTGCCCCAATACTGCACCAATGGCATGGTCACTGGCATCACACATTAGTTTGAATGGTAATGTCCAGTCTAGTCCAGAAATAACTGGTGCTGTGACCAGCTTAGCTTTCAGAGTTTTAAATGCCTGCAGACACTCTGTGTCAAACACAAATGGCGTGTCAGCAGCTAGCAGGTTGCTCAGAGATTTTGCAATTTTTGAAAAATCCTTTATAAACCTCCTATAGAATCCTGCATGCTCCAGAAAGCTTCTGATTGCCTTAACATTGGCAGGTCGCGGTAATTTTTCAATTACCTCTACCTTAGCTTGATCCACCTCTATTCCCTTGTTCGAAATCTTGTGCCCAAGGACAATCCCCTCAGTTACCATAAAGTGACATTTTTCCCAGTTTAAAACCAGGTTAGTCTTTTGGCATCTTTTCAGAACCAGTGTCAGGTGATCAAGACAGGAGCTGAATGAGTCTCCATATACTGAGAAGTCATCCATGAAGACTTCCAGAAATTTTTCCACCATGTTAGAGAAAATAGAGAGCATGCATCTCTGAAAGGTTGCAGGTGCATTACACAGCCCAAATGGCATCCTTCTGTAGGCAAATACTCCAGATGGACATGTGAATGCCATTTTCTCTTGATCATGGGGATCTACTGCAATTTGATTGTAGCCTGAATAGCCATCTGGTCTATGAATGGTAAAGGAAAATGATCCTTTCTGGTGGCTGTATTGAGCCTTCTGTAGTCAATACACATGCGCCACCCTGTAACTGTTCTTATAGGAACCAGTTCATTTTTTTCATTATGAACCACTGTCATGCCTCCCTTTTTGGTGACAACTTGGACAGGGCTCACCCAGGGGCTATTAGAAATAGGATAAATAATCACAGCCTCCAGTAACTTGGTGACCTCTTTCTGCACCACTTCCTTCATGGCTGGATTTAGCCGCCTCTGTGGTTGAACCACTGGCTTAGCATCGTCCTCCAATAGGATCTTGTGCATGCATCTTGCTGGGCTGATGCCCTTAAGATCACTTATGGACCACCCAAGAGCTGTCTTGTGTGTCCTTAGCATTTGAAGTAGCGCTTCCTCTTCCAGGGGATTTAAAGCAAAGCTTATGATCACCGAAAAAGTGTCACCTTCTCCCAAAAATGCATATTTCAGGGATGATGGTAATGGTTTGAGCTCAGGTTTAGGAGGTTTTTCCTCTTCCTGGGGAAGTTTTAGAGGCTCTTTCAATTCTTCTGAATCCTCCAGATCAGGCTGAACATCTTTAAAGATGTCTTCCAGCTCTGATTCGAGACTCTCAGCCATGTTGATCTCCTCTACCAAAGAGTCAATAAGATCAAATTTCATGCAGTCTTTTGGTGTGTCTGGATACTGCATGGCTTTGACAGCATTCAACTTAAACTTATCCTCATTGACTCTCAGGGTTACTTTCCCCTTTTGGACATCAATGAGAGTTCGTCCAGTTGCTAGGAAAGGTCTTCCTAGAATGAGAGTAGCACTCTTGTGCTCCTCCATTTCCAGCACTACAATGTCAGTGGGAAAGGCGAATGGCCCAACCCTGACAATCATGTCTTCAATCACGCCTGATTGGTATTTAATGGAGCCATCAGCAAGTTGGAGACATATCCGGGTTGGTTTGACTTCTTCGGTTAAACCAAGCTTTCTGATAGTGGATGCAGGTATTAGGTTGATACTTGCCCCAAGATCACATAAAGCTGTCTTGGTGCAATTACCCTCTAATATGCATGGTATCATAAAGCTCCTGGGATCTTTAAGCTTTTTTGGGAAGCTTTTCAGAATGACTGCACTACATTCTTCAGTGAGGAGAACTCTTTCAGTTTCTCTCCAATCCTTCTTATGACTCAAGATCTCTTTCATGAACTTGGCATAAGAGGGTATTTGCTCAAGTGCCTTTGCGAACGGAATCTTTATTTCAAGAGTCCTGAGGTAGTCTGCAAAGTGGAAAAATTGCTTATCCTGATCCTCTTTGCGGAATTTTTGAGGATAAGGCATCTTGGCTTTGTATTCCTCAACCTTGATTGCTGTAGGTTTATTTTCTACAGAGGTGGTTGGAGAAGCCTTTTTAGAGGGGTTGTTATCAGCACTTGTGTTTGTCTGATCCCTCACTGGCGTTTGAATGCCAGGGTCAGAAGCTTGATTGGCGTTGGACGCCAACTTCTTACCTGTTTCTGGCGTTTGAACGCCAGAACTAAGCTTTCATTGGGCGTTTGACGCCAACTCCTTGCCTGTTTCTGGCGTTTGAACGCCAGAACTGCGCGTGGGATGAGCGTTTAACGCCAACTTTGCATCCTTTTCTAGTGTTTGAACGCCAGAGTTGTTCCTCTATGGGCTCTTACTGTCCTCAGAGGGATTTTGGATAATATTTTGCTCATCCTCTGTCAGTTGTTCTTTTCTTGGCTTTCTGCTGCTCTGAAGTGAGGTATTCAATATTTTCCCACTTCTTAATTGAACTGCCTGGCACTCTTCTGTTATCTGCTTTGACAACTGTTGTTTTGTCTGATTCAATTGTTCTTCCATATTTTTATTAGTATTTTTAGTGTCTTGTAGCATCTCCTTCAATTCTGCTAGCTGTTTTGTTAGAAAACACAATTGTTGATTGAGTTCAGCAACTTGTTCTGGAGGACCAGGTTCAGTAGACACTGCTTTGGCTTCTTCTTTTATGGAGGACCCACTACTTATGTACAGATGCTGATTTCTATCAACTATATCAATAAACTCTTGAGCCTCTTCAATAGTTTTTCTCATGTGTATAGATCCATCAGCTGAGTGGTCTAGAGATATCTGAGCTCTTTCTGTAAGCCCATAGTAGAAGATGTCTAGTTGCACCCATTCTGAAAACATTTCAGAGGGGCATTTTCTTAGCATCCCTCTGTACCTCTCCCAGGAATTATAAAGGGATTCATCATCCTCTTGTTTAAAGTCTTGGATGTCCAGCCTTAGCTGTGTCATCCTTTTTGGAGGGAAATATTGATTCAGAAATTTTTCTGATAACTGTTTCCATGTCCTTATGCTTGCTGTGGGTTGGTTATTTAACCACCTTTTAGCTTGATCTTTTACAGCAAATGGAAACAGTAACAGCCTGTATACATCCTGATCTACCTCCTTGTCACGTACTGTGTCAGCAATTTGCAAGAATTGTGCCAGAAACTCAGTAGGTTCTTCCTGTGGAAGACCAGAATACTGGCAGTTTTGCTGCACCATGACAATGAGCTGAGGATTTAGCTCAAAACTGCTTGCTTTGATGGGAGGTATAAAGATACTACTCCCATATGCAACAGCAGTGGGATTAGCATATGACCCCAGAGTCCTTCTGGACTGTTCATTTCCACTTAGATCCATGATGGATAAAATGGAATTGATATGAATTACAAAGAAAATATATTTTTATTTTTATTTTATTTAAGTAGAATAAACCAAATTATTAAGATAATTAAAAATAATAAGATAAAATAAAATAATTAGAAATTAGAATGTAAATTTCGAAAACCAAGAGAAAAATAAATTTGAAAATGAAAGTAATTGCTTAATTAAGAAGATTGGAAAAACTTTGGATATGATTTTTGAAAAAGATTTTGAATTTTGAAAAGATTTGATTTTTAAAATAAAAAATCTGAATTTTTAAGGGTAATTTTCGAAAATTTAATTTAAAATAAAGAGAAAAGATATTTTTGAATTTAGTGAGGAAAGAGAAAAAAATAAAAAGACACAAAACTTAAAATTTTTAGATCTAATGCTCCTTATTTTCGAAAATTTGGAGGAAAAACACCAAGGAACACCAAACATAAAAATTTTAAGATCAAAACACAAGAAAGACTCAAGAACACCTTGAAGATTCACAAGTACACAAAGAACAAAAATTCAAAGACTCAAAGGACTCAAGACCATAAAAAAGAACACCAAACTTAAAATTTTTAGAAAACCAAAAATAAATTTTCGAAAATTAAATAAAAAATAACAAGAAAACACCAAACTTAAAACTTGACAGAAGATTTAATAAAAAAAAATTATTTTTGAAAAAATTTTAGAAAGAAAGATTCAAAGGAGCAACTATTCAGAAGAACATAGACACATTCAACAAATGCAAGGATTAAACAGAGAAAAACTATATATATATATATTTGGATGACAAAAACACAAAGGACACCAACCTTAAAACATGCACCTAGACTCAAACAGAAAACTCTAAAGAATAATAAAGAAAAATAATAAATTTTTGAAAAATTTTTGAAAAGAAAATAAAAGACTCTGACCCAAAAGACAAAATTTTCCTAATCTAAGCAACAAGATGAACCGTCAGTTGTTCAAACTCGAATAATCCCCGGCAACGGCGCCAAAAACTTGGTGCACGAATTGTAAATCACACTTTTCACAACTCGTACCACTAACCAACTAGTGCACTGGGTCGTCCAAGTAATACCTTACGTGAGTAAGGGTCGATCCCATGAAGATTGTCGGCTTGAAGCAAGCTATGATTATTTTGTAATTCTTAGTCAGAAAATCAATGATAAGAGTGATTATATTTATGAGGAGTAAAAAGCATAAATTAAATAGTACTTGTTATGCAGTTATGGAGAACAGATTGAGGTTTTGGAGATGCTCTGTCTTCTGAATCTCTACTTTTCTACTGTCTTCTTCTTCACGCACGCAGGTCTCCTTCCATGACAAGCTGTATGTTGGTGTATCACCGTTGTTAATGGCTACCATCCATCCTCTCAGTGAAAATGGTCCAAATGCGCTGTCACCGTACGACTAATCATCTGTCGGTTCTCACTCATGTTGGAATAGGATCCATTGATCCTTTTGCGTCTGTCACTACGCCCAGCACTTGTGAGTTTGAAGCTCGTCACAATCATCCCATCCCATATCCTACTCGGAATACCACAGACAAGGTTTAGACTTTCCAGATCTCAGGAATGGCCGCCAATAATCCTAGCCTATACCACAAAGACTCTGATCATGAACCAAGAGGCTAAGAGATACACACTCAATCTAAGGTAGAACGGAAGTGGTTGTCAGGCACACGTTCATAAGTTGAGAGTGATGAGTGTCACAGATCATCATATTCATCACGGTTAAGTACAAGCGAATATCTTAGAATAGAAACAAGCGTGATTGAATAGAAAACAGAAGTAATTGCATTAATTCATCGAGACACAGCAGAGCTCCTCACCCCCAATCATGGAGTTTAGAGACTCATGCCGTAGAGATATAATGTAAAACGTGAAAATGTCATGATGTTGAGAATAAATCTTTAAAAGTTGTTTAAATACTAAACTAGTAACCTAGGTTTACAGAAAATGAGTAAACTATGATAGATAGTGCAGAAATCTACTTCCGAGGCCCACTTGGTGTGTGCTGGGGCTGAGACTTGAGCTTTACACGTGCCTAGGCTGTTTCTGGAGTTAAATGCCAGGTTGTAACCTGTTTTGGGCGTTTAACTCCAACTTGCAATCTGTTTCTAGCGTTTAACGCCAGAATAGGGCAGAGAATTGGCATTGAACGCCAATTTGCATCATCTAAACTCGGGCAAAGTATGGACTATTATATATTTCTGAAAAGACCTGGATGTCTACTTTTCAAAGCAATTGAAAGTGCGCCATTTGGACTCCTGTAGCTCCAGAAATTATACTTTGAGTGCAGGGAGGTCAGAATCCAACAACATCTGTAGTCCTTTTTCAGCCTCTGAATCAGATTTTTGCTCAGGTCCCTCAATTTCAGCCAGAAAATATCTGAAATCATAGAAAAACACACAAACTCATAGTAAAGTCTAGAAATGTGATTTTTATTTAAAAACTAATAAAAATATACTAAAAACTAACTAAATCATACTGAAAACTATGTAAAAATAATGCCAAAAAGCGTATAAATTATCCGCTCATCAGTGGGACATGGATTTTTCTACGTGCAATGTTATAGAGCAAATAGAGGAAGCAATTAAATGGAATCAAGACTACGTACCACATGGGACTCTTCACGTGCAACATAGATGAGACAGAGAGCAAAGTGAATCAAGAATGGACTCTACGTTGCACGTTGATTCTTCACGTGTGACGTGGAATTATGGACACTCTCCAGGGGATTCAAACAAAGCCACTCTATCTCCAATTCTTCAGCACTTGGATGGTTTATCAAAGGCCGTATGATAGCATTAATTGAGGATTGGCAAATAGAAAGACGGGAGATCTTTGCAGAGAAGAAAACATTTATGAAAAATATTTGATTCAGTTTTAGGTTTGAATTTGAAACTGGTTTATAGGATTAGTATATAAGGGGAGAAGTCACTGTCGGCTCGAGCTTCTTCAGCACTTCTTACTTTTCATAATTTTAGGATTTCTCTGAAGAACATGAGCAACTAATTCTCCTTGGTTAAGGTCAGGAGCTTTGTTAAGTCCATGGATTAATATTCTAGCTTTTTCTACCTTCGATTTATGCATTGATATCTTCTTAAGAAAAATTTTTCGTTCTTCATCAAAAAAGGGCTTGAATGTATTGGGAAATAATTATTCTTTGACTTGAATTCTTTTAACTTCTTTGAAAAGTTTATTAATTGAATTAAAATTGAAAACCAATTCTCACAACTCTTAAGTTTTGAAACTAGACTTGATAAGTGACATCAAATCAACTAGGGGAGATTCTTATAAATTGTGTGGCTTATGAATCAGTAAATGTGCTTAACTCTTTTCTTAAGTAATTGACTAAGGAATTAGCGATGAATTAGGTTAAGAAGAAATTGAATTACCAAGAGATTGGAATTTAATTACTAATGATTTGCCATGGAAATATCTTTGCATACTCAAGGTAGAAAGTGAAAATTGTTGATCCGGACGTCTCAACATCTTTAAAACCTTAACTCTTTCAATCATATTACCTTTTAATACTCACTGTTTGCTTTTGTTACATTGCTGTTTATGTTCAAGCTTTTTAAAAACCTAATTTTGATTGTCTGACTAGATTAATCAATTGACCATTGCTTGCTTGATCTGTTAATCCTCGTAGAATCGACACTTACTCACTGTGAGTTTATTACTTATATAACCTGGTGCACTTGCTAGTAGTCTGTGGTTTGAAAAATACGCATCAGCTGGGAGTCCATTTCATCCACCACTTAAATGCTGGGCTTAAGGATGGCAACGGGGCAGGGCGGGGGCGAGGGATACCTCCCTGCTCCCTGTCCCTGCCCTTAGTTTACTTCCCGTCCCTGCCCCTGTTCCCCACTGAGGGGGGAAATTTCTCCCTATCTCCATTCTCCATCTTTTTGATATTCTGACTAATTATTAATTTCCATAGGAGTAGAATTACAAGTATCTATCCTACATAAAATAGTAAGATTTTATACAAAAATGCTAAATGACAAATGACGACTTCTATCGCATTGACGCGGTGGGGAAATGCGACGGCAAAGCAGATCACAAAGCAGTTGATGAGATGGAAGATGCAGTAGCAGGGAAGAGAATGGACAGGAGGCAAAGTTGTAGGAGGAGAATAGATGCACCCTTGAAGAGGAGATAGAACACCGTGAACAGAGAGAATGGCACGGTCAGGGGTGACGGTGCAATGAGAAGGGAGAGTGGCGAGGGGTGGTTGCAAAGAGGTTGGGTGGAGCATGGACGGTGCTAGGGATCTTTGAAATGAAGAAGGGTTATCCAAATGAGGATTAGGAATTTAGAATTTCTCTCTTTCTCTCTCTCTCTATATATATATATATATATAGCATGTGAAATGACTAAAAAACATATATGAGAAATAAATTATTAAGGAAAATTAAGTAAATTTATGAATATCAGAGATTAGCGAGGACTGGGCGGGGATCCCCGTTTGGGTCTCTGTGCTTGCCTCAAAAGAATTTTGTCCCCCATCTCTATTTGGGGTGGTCTCTGTGGGGATCCCCGCACCTCAAGGAGTTTTACCGTCACCAGATGGGCTGGGCTCAAGCTCCTCAATCCGGGGTCTTGGCTGCTCCAGGTTCGGATAAGCAGTAACATAAGGAGGAGCCGGTGACACGATGCCCAAACCAAGAGATTGCTTCAAGTGAGCCATCGTTGTGTTGTAGCCAACCATTGCCACTATAATAAAAGAAAGGAAGAAATACATAAGATTTAGTGATGAAACACCATCTTAAGCCATTTTTAGGGTTATTTTTCATTTGTTTTCTTAGATTTTAATAAAATTTTTTATGTTTTCTAGTGAAATTTTATAAATGATCAAGCATCTGGAGTTGTGTTAGTGTTATTGTAGTTTTAGGAGTTTTTGTCTCAAAATAACAAATAATTAAAGCCTTTTTAGCAAGAAAACACAAACACGATTCAAGGGAAGCCCAACCGTATCCAAAAGAACAATACCAGGCCCAAAGGAACAAAACCAGACACCCAAGCTTTCAAGCATGGACGCCTAGCGACCACAACTTCATGCCTGACGGCCTCTCCTAAACGCCCAACATATCCCCATTTGGATTACACATGTCCGGTGGCCATGACAACACGCCCGGTGGCCACTTGCTAAATTAATTAGTGAGTTGATTAGGATTTTTGGGATTGAGATTAACTAGTCTTGTTTGACTTTCTCTCATGGAAGATAACTTACATCTTCTTCCAACATTGGAGATGACGAAATAGGATAAATTCTTGTTAATTATTGTTATTAGTGACTAGGATGAAAAGCCTATATTCTCAACCCTTGCCATGAATGTCTCTCTTTATTACTTGCTTTCTTTACTTGCTTGATTTACTTTTCTTGTCATTTAATCTCTTGCCCCTTTATAAACCAAACCCCTAGTATTTTCATAGCCAATATTGACCACATCATTGCAATTCCTTGTGAGACGACCCGGAGTCTAAATACTTCGGTTAATTTTTATTGGGGTTTGTACTTGTGACAACCAATATTTAAATTTGATCGAGGATTATTAGTTGGTTTGGAACTATGCTTACAATGAATTTCTTATTTCTATAAGAGAAATTCTAGACCGACGATAAATCTACTATCAAATTTATGGCGCCTGTTCATACCCTGGGTCGAACTATCCGACCCGGGATGTTTAGAGACAAAGCGACCGACCTCTTCAGGCCAAACTATCCGACCTCATCTCAAAGAGCTCGAATAGAGGAACACGACCCAAATCCAAAGGCAGCCCAAGCCTATAGAGATAAGGGTGGTTCCCTTGAAGATAAGATGACCTCACCCAAAGATAAGATAAGATAAAGATAACTAACTTATCTTATCTAAAAAGGTCACTCCACACCATTATAAATACAATAGAGCACCCAGGTATAACTCATACTCTGATTCTACTAAAAACCTGCTTAATACCCTTGCTAACTTAAGCATCGGAGTCCCTTGCAGGTACCACCACCCTCCGGTGACAAAGGATCAGTAACGCAGCCAGTCCAACAAGTCGGACACGACAGCTCCGGTCGCCACCCACCAGCCGGACACGTCAGCTCCGACCGGTACAGAAGATCTCATCCGAGATCGACTTACAGTTTCAGGTAACCCTTGGAACATTGGCGCCGTTACCGGGGAACCTGAAAGTCATCCCATCACCATGGTAGACGACCATGACAACGACCATAATTCGGATCTGGAAGATAGAACGCCGCAGAAGAACGCGGACACTACACCAAAAGATACTCCTCAACCTAACAAAAACAACGATTCATCAACTGTGGGAGCCATGGAGGCACTTCAAGATCGCTTAAAGCAACTCAAAAAAGAGGCGGAGCATCAACGAGAAGTTGAGAAAAACCTACAAAGGGAAATAAGACGACGCCGGGAATTGGAGGACAAACTCCTAAAAATCGAAGCCGATCTCATGGCCAAAGCTAATCGATCCTCTCATGAGGATAGCTCCCGCAAGGACCAAGATCCATTTACCAAGGAGATCATAAAGACTAAAATCCCAAAAGACTTTAAACTCCTGGATATGACTTTGTACGATGGCACTACAGATCCCAGCCATCATCTCAGCAATTTTAGAAGTAGAATGTACCTCACCGACGCCTCAGATGCAGTTCGCTGCAAAGCCTTTCCAACTACTTTAACAAAGACAGCAATTAGATGGTTCGACAATCTACCTCCTAGGTCCATCTCAAGCTTCGACGACTTAGCCAAGAAGTTTCTGGCCAGATTCTCCATCCAAAAAGATAAGGCTAAACACGTCCCAAGTCTATTAGGAATCAAGCAAGGAGATCGGAAAAGTCTTCGCAACTACATGGAAAGATTCAACAAAACATGCCCGGACATACAAAGCCTACCAACAGAGGCCACCATTATCGGCCTCATCAATGGCCTGCGAGAGGGACCTTTTAGTCAATCTATATCGAAAAAATACCCCACATCTCTGAACGAAGTGCAAGAACGAGCGGAGAAGTACATCAACATGGAGAAAAACTCTCGACTAGGAGAGATCTCAAATTTCAAATTCACCTATCCCTCCCGGGAAAAGGATAAAGAGTCCAAAAAGAAGGAAGATCGACATGGGAAAAAAATAAAAAAATACCACAATTACACCCCTCTTCGGGTGTCCCTTGTGGATGTCTACAGAGAAGTCTGCCACACTGAAAAAATACCCCCAGCTCGACCACTCAAAGGCAAAAAAAGAGGAGGAAACCATACCGAATATTATGAATACCATCAAATCCGTGGGCATTCCACCAACGAATGTTTTGACTTAAAAAATGTCATAGAAAAACTAGTAAGAGAAGGGAAATTAGATCGGTATCTGGCCACCCGGGATGATGAGCAAAGAAAAAGAAGAAGAGACGAAGATGTCGGACGAACCGAGCGATCACCTCATACACCAGAAAGACACGTACATATGATACACGGAGGGTTTGTAGGAGGAGGAATCTCCAAATCATCTCATAAAAGATATCTTAAAGAAGTATATCATTTTGAGGGAAAGGAGGAAGCACCCGACATCCCTGCAATTACTTTCACTAAAGAAGACGCATTCGGTATCATCTCAGGACACGATGATCCCATGGTCATCACCATTATAATGGCAAATGCAAATCTCCACCGCACACTGATAGACCAAGGGAGCTCTGCCGACATCTTATTCAAAACTGCCTTCGACAAGCTCGGCCAGGAAGAAAAAGAACTTAGAGCATATCCGAACACCCTGTTCGGACTGGGAGACACCATAGTGCAACCACTTGGATACATCTCACTACATACAACCTTCGAAAAAGGAAACCAGTCAAGAACACTCAAGATAGACTACATCGTGGTCAACGTGAGTTCTGCCTACAACGCCTTAATAAGTTGGACAATATTGAATCAGCTCGGCGCAATAGTCTCGACTCCACATCTATGCATGAAATTCCCAACTGCGGAAGGGGTAGCTACAATAAAAGCAGACCAGAAGACGGCGCGCCGCTGTTACAACAAAAGTATAAACCTCAGAGGCAGAGGAGAAGAATTCCACACAATCGAACTCGGTGGATTTCAGAGGTGGGAAGAACTCCGCCCACAACCCGAAGGTGAAGTAGAGAAAGTCCAGATCCGAGATATCCAGGACAAAACAACCAATATTGGTACGATCCTAAAAGGAGACATAAAAGAATCACTCGTACAGTTCTTACGAGATAATGTCGACCTCTTTACATGGAAGGCTGCAGACATGCCGGGCATAGACCCCAAATTAATGTGCCACAAGTTGGCGGTTGGTGCACGAAATCACAATCACACTTTTGCAATTCCGCACAACTAACCAGCAAGTGCACTGGGTCGTCCAAGTAATACCTTACGTGAGTAAGGGTCGATCCCACGGAGATTTTCGACTTGAAGCAAGCTATGGTTATCTTGTAACTCTTAGTCAGGATATCAATAATTCTCAGATTTAATTGTAAAAAGTAGAAGAACATGAAATAAATACTTGTTATGCAGTAATGGAGAATAGGTTGAGGTTTCGGAGATGCTTTGTCTTCTGAATCTCTGCTTTCCTACCGTCTTCTTCTTCATGCACGCAAGGCTCCTTGCATGGCAAGTTTTATGTTGGGCATCACCGTTTTCAGTGGCTACTTCCCGTCCTCTCAGTGAAAATATTCCAAATGCGCTGTCACCGCACGGCTAATCATCTGTCGGTTCTCGATCATGTCGGAATAGGCTGTCACTATGCCCAACAATCGCGAGTTTGAAGCTTGTCACAGTCATCCCTTCCCAGATCCTACTCAGAATACCACAGACAAGGTTCAGACTTTCTGGATCTCAAGAATGACCGCCAATAATTCTAGCCTATACCACGAAGGTTCCAATCTTAGATTAGAAACCCAAGAGATACACATTCAAGCTTGATAGCATGTAGAATGGAAGTGGTTGTCAGGCACGCGTTCATAGGTGAGAATGATGATGAGTGTCATGGATCATCACATTCATCAGGTTGAAGTGCAAATGAATATCTTAGAATAGAGGCAAGCATGATAGAATGGAAAACAGTAGTAATTGCATTAATTCATCGAAACATAGCAGAGCTCATCACCCCAACCATGGGGTTTAGAGACTCATGCCGTAGAGAATACAATATGAAACGTGTAAAGTGTCATGAGGTACCAGATGAATTACTAAAAGTAGTTTTTATAGTAAACTAGTGACCTAGGGTTACAGAAAATGAGTAAGCTAGGGTGTTTAGTGTAAAAATCCACTTCCGGGGCCCACTTGGTGTGTTCTTGGGCTGAGCATTGAAGCTTTCATGTGTAGAGACTTTTTTTGGAGTTAAACGCCAGCTTTTGTGCCAGTTTGGGTGTTTAACTCCAGCTTTTATGCCAGTTCTGGCGTTAAACACCAGAATTCTTAAGCTGACTTGAAACGCAGATTTGGGCCATCAAATCTTGGGCAAAGCATGGACTATTATATATTTCTGGAAAGCCCAAGTTGTCTATTTTTCAACGCAATTGAGAGCGCGCCAATTGGACTTCTGTAGCTCCAAAAAATTCACTTCGAGTGCAGGGAGGTCAGAATCCAACAACATCTGGAGTCCTTTTTCAGCCTCTGAATCAGATTTTTGCTCAGGTCCCTCAATTTCAGCCAGAAAATACCTGAAATCACAGAAAAATACACAAACTCATAGTAAAGTCCAGAAAAGTGAATTTTAAATAAAAACTAATAAAATATAATAAAAACTAACTAAAATATACTAAAAACATACTAAAAACAGTGCCAAAAAGCGTATAAATTATCCGCTCATCACAACACCAAACTTAAATTGTTGCTTGTCCCCAAGCAACTGAAAATGAAATAGGATTAAAAGAAGAGAATATACAATGAATTCCAAAAACATCTATGAAGATCAGTATTAATTAGATGAGCGGGGCTTTTAGCTTTTTGCCTTTGAACAGTTTTGGCATCTCACTTTATCCTTTGAAGTTCAAAATGATTGGCTTCTATAGGAACTCAGAATCCTGATAGTGTTATTGATTCTCCTAGTTAAGTATGTTGATTCTTGAACACAGCTACATTATGAGTCTTGGCCGTGACCCTAAGCATTTTGTTTTCCAGTATTACCACCGGATACATAAATGCCACAGACACATAACTGGGTGAACCTTTTCAGATTGTGACTCAGCTTTGCTAAAGTCCCCAATTAGAGGTGTCCAGAGCTTTTAAGCACACTCTTTTTGCTTTGGACTACGACTTTAACCGCTCAGTCTCAAGTTTTCACTTGACACCTTCACGCCACAAGCACATGGTTAGGGACAGCTTGGTTTAGCCGCTTAGGACAGGATTTTGTTCCTGAGGGCCCTCCTATCCACTGATGCTCAAAGCCTTGGATCCTTTTTATTACCCTTACCTTTTGGTTTAAAGGGCTATTGGCTTCTTCTGCTTGCTTTTTCTTTCTTTTTCTCTTTTTTTTTCGCATATCATCCTGTTTTTTTTTCTATTCACTGCTTTTTCTTGCTTCAAGAATTAATTTTTTGATTTTTCAGATTATCAATAACACTTCTCCTTTTCCATAATTCTTTCAAGAGCCAACAATTTTAACATTCATAAACAACAAATTCAAACATATGCACTGTTCAAGCATTCATTCAGAAAACAAGAGTATTGCCACCACATCAAAATAATTAAACTGTTTTAAAATTTAAAATTCATGTACTTCTTTTTCTTTTTCAATTAAAAACACTTTTTATTTAAGAAAGGTGATGGATTCATAGGACATTCATAGCTTTAAGACATAAACTTTAAATTTTATTAATCATGGAATGATAATAAGACTCAAAAATAAATATAAGAGCAAACTAATAATAATAGAAGACAGAAAAGTAAAAAACAGAAAAGTAAATGACTCTTAAAATAGACTCTTAATAATAAAGGTTATCACAGAGTTAGGACTCAACAACCTTGATCTTGAGAAGTGGATGCTCCCTCAATCTGTGGGGTGCTTGGTCCTTCAAGGGAGAGCTTCTGGCGCTTCAGCTCCTGTAGCTCACGTCCCTGCTTCTCCTGTTCCTTCAGCAGTTTGCAGAGCATGCAGTTTTGATTCTGCTGTTCTTCTTTAAGTTGTTTCATAGCTTCTTGCAGCTTGATAACAGACGCTTCTAGGTGGGTCCAGTAGTCAATTTCAGGAATTTCTGGGAGGAACTCCTGCGCCCTCCTTTTTATGGAGTTGTCTTGTACTTGTCCTTCCATTGACTTCTTGGTGATTGGGTGTTCGATTGGGATGAATTTATCTACTCCCATCCTCACCCCAGCATCTTTATATAGCAGAGAAATTAAGCTTGGGTAGGCCAGTTTGGCTTCAGTGGAGTTCTTGTTTACAATTGTGTAAATCTCACAAGAAATCAGATGATGAATCTCCACTTTCTTTCCAAGCATAATACAATGAATCATCACCGCTCTTTTGACAGTGACCTCAGAGCGGTTGCTAGTGGGCAATATAGAACACCCAATGAAGTCCAACCAGCCTCTTGCAACTGGTTTGAGATCTCCCCTCTTGAGTTGGTTTGGGACGCCTTTTGAATTGGTTATCCACTTAGTTCCAGGGAGGCATATGTCCTCTAGAACTTGATCCAACCCCTTATCTACTCTCACCATTCTCCTATTAAAGGAATCTGGATCATCTTGTAGTTGAGGCAGTTTGAAGACCTCTCTTATTTTGTCCAGATGGAAGTAAATAAGCCTCCCTGTGACCATGGTTCGGTAGGTATGAAAGGCAGTTCTAGTTATTCTCTGCGTATCTGTTAGCCACAAATTTGAGTAGAATTCCTGAACCATGTTTCTTCCAACCTTTGTTTCAGGATTAGCTAGAGTTTTCCATCCTCTGTTTCAAATTTGCTCTTGGATCTCCGGATATTCATCTTCTTTCAGATTGAATTTAACTTCCGGGATCACTGACCTCAGACCCATTATTTTGTGGTAATGGTCTGCATATTCTTTGGTTAGGAACCTCTCTTGATTCCAAAGACTCTTTGGAGTATTCTCTTTCTTGCCTCTTGATTTGGTTTGTTTTCCCTTAGGTGCCATGATCCTGATGAGTCTTAGCTCAGTGATCACGAAAAAACACACCAAACTTAGAGGTTTGCTTGCCCTTAAGCAAGAGAAAGGAAAGGAGAGAGAGAGGAGAAGAGGCAAATTCAAATGGTGGAGAGGAGGGGATGGCCGAATGTGTATTTATAAGAGGAGGGGAGGGATTTCGAAAATTTTGAAAGAGATATGCCATAGAGATATGATTGGTGGAAGAAAATAAAATCATGATATGAAAAAAGATGAGTTTTTCAATTGAAAAAGATATAAAGAGGTTAAATCTGATAATTTGGTTATGCATCTAAGAAATAAGAGATGATATGATGGGTTTGAAAAGATTTGAAAAGAGATTGAAAAGATACTTGAGTTTTTAAAGAAGATTTGGAAAGGATTTGAAAGAAAATTGAAAAGAGATTTAGATAATTGTTGAATTTTTTAAAATTGAGGGTGAATAATGAAAGTTTGAAACATGTTTATGCAGAAAATTATGAGTAAAAACATGAAAATTTGAAAAAATTTGAATTTGGAAACAAAATCTCCTCCCCCTGCCTTTTTGGCGTTAAACGCCCAGAATGGTATCCATTCTGGCATTTAACGCCCAATTGTTGGCCATTATGGGCGTTTAACGCCCAACCAGGTACCCTGGCTGACGTTAAACGCCAGAAATCCCTTTATCATTGGGCGTTTTGCTGAACGCCCAGGATGCTGCAATTCTGGCGTTAAACGCCCAGAATGGTACCAATTCTGGCGTTTAACGCCCAAAATGGTACCTTTACTGGCGTTTTCTTGTCAGCAAGCTCCTTTTCTCTACTTTTTGCATTGAATCCTTCTGTAACTCTGTGAATTCCTTCAATTTTGATGATTAACCTTTGAAGAAAATGTATATCAAATTTCTACAAGTATTATTTAAAACAAATAACCTGCTAATGGCTGGGTTGCCTCCCAGCAAGCGCTTCTTTATTGTCTTTAGCTGGACCTTTACTGAGCTTCATTCAAGCCTCAGTTTTGAGCATTCTTGCTCAAAATTGCTTTCAAGATAATGTTTGATTGTCTATCCATTAACAATGAACTTTTTGTCAGAATCAATATCTTGAAGCTCAACATATCCATATGGTGATACTCCTGTAATCACATATGGTCCCCTCCACCGGGATTTTAATTTCCCGGAAATAATCTGAGCCTAGAGTTGAACAGCAGAACTTTTTGTCCTGGCTCAAAGACTCTGGATGACAATTTCTTGTCATGCCACCTTTTTGCTTTTTCCTTATAAATTTTTGCATTTTCAAAAGCATTGAGTCTGAACTCCTCTAGCTCATTTAGCTGGAGCAATATTTTCTCACCAACTAACTTAGCATCCAGGTTTAGGAATCTGGTTGCCCAGTAGGCTTTATGTTCCAGTTCCACGGGCAGATGACAGGCCTTGCCATACACAAGCTGGTATGGAGAGGTTCCTATAGGAGTCTTGAATGCTGTTCTGTATGCCCACAGAGCATCATCCAAGCTCTTTGCCCAATCCTTTTTACGGGAAATTACAGTCCGTTCCAGGATTCTTTTTTGCTCTCTATTAGAGACTTTAGCCTGCCCATTTGTCTGTGGATGATACGGAGTTGCTACTTTGTGGCTAATTCCATATCGGACCATAGCAGAGTAAAGCTGTTTATTGCAGAAATGGGTGCCCCCATCACTGATTAGTACTCTGGGAACACCAAATCTGCTGAAAATATGTTTCTGAAGGAACTTCAGCACAATCTTGGTATCATTAGTGGGTGTGGCAATTGCCTCCACCCATTTAGATACGTAGTCTACTGCCACCAGAATGTAAGTATTTGAGTATGATGGTGGGAAAGGACCCATGAAGTCAATACCCCATACACCAAACAACTCAATTTCTAAGATCCCTTGTTGAGGCATGGCGTAACCATGAGGTAACTTGCCAGCTCTTGGGCAACTATCACAGTTACGCACAAACTCTCGGGCATCTCTATAGAGAGTAGGCCAGTAGAAGCCACATTGGAGGACTTTAGTGTCTATGCGCTCACTTCCGAAATGTCCTCCATACTGTGATCCATGGCAATGCCACAGGATCTTTTGTGCCTCCTCTCTAGGGATGCATCTGCGGATCATTCCGTCTGCACATCTCTTAAAGAGATATGGTTCATCCCACAAGTAGTACTTTGCATCAGAAATTAGTTTTTTCTTTTGCACCCTACTGTACTCCTGGGGTATGAACCTCACAGCTTTATAATTTGCAATGTCTGCAAACCATGGTGCTTCTTGAATGGCAAAGAGTTTCTCATTTGGAAAGGTCTCAGAGATCTCAGTAGAAGGGAGGGACACCCCAGCTACTGGTTCTATCCGGGACAGGTGATCAGCTACCTGGTTCTCTGTCCCTTTTTTGTCTCTTATTTCTATATCAAACTCTTGCAGAAGCAACACCTATCTTATGAGCCTGGGTTTTGAATCCTGCTTTGTGAGTAAATATTTAAGAGCAGCATGGTCAGTGTACACAATTACTTTTGATCCTACTAAATAGGATCTAAACTTGTCAATGGCATAAACCACTGCTAGCAGCTCTTTTTCTGTGGTTGTGTAATTCTTCTGTGCATCATTTAGAACACGACTGGCATAGTAAATAACGTGCAGAAGCTTGTTATGCCTTTGTCCCAACACTGCACCAATGGCATGGTCACTGGCATCACACATTAGTTCGAATGGTAATGTCCAGTCTGGTGCAGAGATGACTGGTGTTGTGACTAGCTTAGCTTTCAGGGTTTCAAACGCTTGCAGACACTCTGTGTCAAACACAAATGGCGTGTCAGCAGCTAGCAGGTTGCTTAGAGGTTTTGCAATTTTTGAAAAATCCTTTATGAACCTCCTATAGAATCTTGCATGCCCTAGAAAGCTTCTGATTACCTTAACATTGGCAGGTGGTGGTAATTTTTCAATCACCTCTACTTTGGCTTGATCCACCTCTATTACCTTGATTGAAATTCTGTGCCCAAGGACAATTCCTTCAGTTACCATAAAGTGACATTTTTCCCAGTTTAAGACCAAGTTAGTCTCTTGGCACCTTTTCAGGACAAGTGCTAGATGATCAAGACAGGAGCTGAATGAGTCTCCAAATACTGAGAAGTCATCCATGAAGACTTCCAGGAACTTCTCTACCATATCAGAGAAGATAAAGAGCATGCACCTCTGAAAGGTTGCAGGTGCATTGCACAGACCAAAAGGCATTCTTCTGTAAGCAAATACTCCAGATGGACATGTGAATGCTGTTTTCTCTTGGTCTTGAGGATCCACTGCAATTTGGTTGTAGCCTGAATAGCCATCCAAAAAGCAGTAGTATTCATGGCCTGCTAGTCTCTCTAGCATCTGGTCTATGAATGGTAAAGGAAAATGATCCTTTCTGGTGGCTGTATTGAGCCTTCTGTAGTCAATACACATATGCCACCCTGTAACTGTTCTGGTGGGAACCAGTTCATTCTTTTCATTATAAACTACTGTCATGCCTCCCTTCTTGGGGACAACTTGGACAGGGCTCACCCAGGGGCTATTAGAAATAGGATAAATAATCCTAGCCTCTAGTAACTTAGTGACCTCTTTCTGCACCACCTCCTTCATGGCTGGATTTAGTCGCCTCTGTGGTTGAACCACTGGCTTAGCATCATCCTCCAATAGGATCTTGTGCATGCATTTTGCTGGGCTAATGCCCTTAAGATCACTTATGGACCACCCAAGAGCTGTCTTGTGTGTCTGTAGCACTTGAATTAGCGCTTTCTCTTCTTGTGGATTTAAAGAAGAGCTTATGATCACTGGAAAAGTGTCATCCTCTCCCAGAAATGCATATTTCAGGGATGGTGGTAGTGGTTTGAGCTCAGGTTTAGGAGGTTTCTCCTCTTCCTGAGGGATTTTTAGAGGTTCTTTAATTTCCTCTGGTTCCTCCAGATCAGGCTGAACATCTTCAAAGAAGTCCTCTAGCTCTGATTCAAGACTCTTAGTCATATTGATCTCTTCCACCAAAGAGTCAATAATATCAGTGTTCATGTAGTCATTTGATGTGTCTGGATGCTGCATAGCTTTGACAGCATTTAACTTGAACTCATCCTCATTGACTCTCAGGGTCACTTCCCCTTTTTGTACATCAATAAGAGTTCGTCCAGTTGCTAGGAAAGGTCTTCCTAGAATGAGAGTTGCACTCTTGTGCTCCTCTATTTCCAGCACTACAAAGTCAGTGGGAAAGGCAAATGGCCCAACCTTGACAATCATGTCCTCAATTATGCCTGATGGATATTTAATGGAGCCATCAGCAAGTTGAAGACATATCCGGGTTGGTTTGACTTCTTCAGTCAACCCAAGCGTTCTGATAGTAGATGCAGATATTAGGTTGATACTTGCTCCAAGGTCACATAGAGCTGTCTTAGTACAAGCACCCTCTAAATTGCATCGTATCATAAAGCTTCCTGGATCTTGAAGCTTTTCTGGTAAGCTTTTCAGAATGACTGCACTGCATTCTTCAGTGAGAAACACTTTTTTAGTTTCTCTCCAATCCTTCTTATGACTTAAGATCTCTTTCATGAACTTAGCATAAGAGGGTATTTGCTCGAGTGCCTCTACAAATAGGATCTTTATCTCAAGAGTCCTGAGATAGTCTGCAAAGCGGGTAAATTGTTTATCATGTTCTGCTTGGCAGAGTTTCTGAGGATAAGGTATCTTGGCTTTATATTCTTCAACCTTAGTTGCTGCCGGTTTATTCCCTACAGAAGTGGTTGGAGAAGCCTTCTTAGAGGGGTTACTATCAGCACTTGCAGGTGTCTGATCCCTCATTGGCGTTTGAACGCCAGGATTGGGTGCAGGATGGGCGTTTAACGCCAGCTTTTCTCCCTTTTCTGGCGTTTGAACGCCAGAACTGGGCAAGGAATGGGCGTTTAACGCCAACTTTTCTCCCTTTTCTGGCGTTTGAATGCCAGAATTATTCCTCTCTGGGCTCTTGCTGTCCTCAGAGGGATTTTGGACAGTGGTTTGATCATCCTCTGTCATTTGTTCCTTTCTTGACTTTTTGCTACTTTGAACTGAATTATTCAATGTCTTCCCGCTCCTTAGTTGAACTGCTTGGCATTCTTCTATTATCTGATTAGATAGCTGCTGTCTTCTCTGATTTAATTGTGCTTCTATATTCTTGTTAGCATTTTTAGTGTCTTGGAGCATCTCCTTGAATTCTGCTAATTATTTTGTCATTAGAAGTAATTGTTGATTTAGTTCAACAATTTGTTCTTGAGGATTATGATCAGTAGTTGCTACCATAGCTTCTTTTTCTTTGGAGGGCTCATTGCTTGAGTACAGATGTTGATTTCTAGCAACTGTATCTATGAGTTCTTGAGCCTCTTCAATTGTCTTTCTCATGTATATAGATCCACCAGCTGAGTGATCTAGAGACATTTGAGCTCTTTCTGTAAGCCCATAGTAGAAGATATCTAACTGTACCCACTCAGAAAATATTTCAGAGGGGTATTTCCTTAGCATCCCTCTATACCTCTCCCAGGCATTATAAACGGATTCATGATCCTCTTGTTTAAAGCCTTGGATGTCCAGCCTTAGCTGTGTCATCCTTTTTAGAGGGTAAAATTGATTTAGGAATTTGTCTGATAACTATCTCCATGTTTTTATGCTTGCTGTGGGTTGGTTATTTAACCACACTTAGCTTGATCTTTTACAGCAAATGAAAACAGTAATAATCTGTAGACATCCTGATCCACTTCTTTATCACGTACTGTGTCAGCAATTTGTAAGAACTGTGCCAGAAACTCAGTAGGTTCTTCCTATGGAAGACCGGAATACTGGCAATTTTGCTGCACCATGATAATGAGCTAAGGATTTAGCTCAAAACTGCTTGCTTTGATGGGAGGTATACAGATGCTACTCCCATATGCAGCTGTAATGGGGTTGGCATATAACCCCAGAGTCCTTCTGGATTGTTCATTTCCACTTATGTCCATGATAGAGAAAAGGGAATTGATATGAATTGCAAATAAATTATATATATATATATATATTAGGTAACCAAAATTAAAATAAGATAAAATAAAATGAAATAAAATAATTGAAAAATTGAATATAAATTCGAAAATTAGAAGAAATTGAAATAAAAGCAAATTGAAGACTAAATTAATTAATTAATTAAAAAGATTTTGAGATTAGCAATAAAAAAGATATGATTGAGGATTATTTTGTAAAAGATATGATTGAGAAGATATGATTGAAGAAATTAAAAAGATTTGATTTTTTTTGAAAAAGATTTGAAAAGATCAATTTTTGAAATTAGAATTTTGACTTGATTAAAAAGAAGAGATATGATTTTGAAAATCTTTGACTACTTTAATGTTAAATTTCGTAAATTATGAGTAAAATAAGGAAAAGATATTTTTTTGATTTTTAAATTTTAATGAGGAAAGAGAAAAACAACAAAACGATACTAAACTTAGAAATTTTAGATCAAAACAAAGAGAACAAACAAGAAAACTTTGAATGTCAAGATGAACACCAAGAACACTTTGAAGATCAAGATGAACACCAAGAACAAATTTTTGAAAAATTTTTAAGTAAATAAAAGCACAAAAACACACCAAACATAAAATTTTTAGAAAATCAAACACAAATTTTCGAAAAATTAAAGGAAAACACAAAGAAGACACCAAACTTAGAATTTTTAAAGATCAAGAAACAACTTAGAGTATGCAAATTCGAAAAATTAAAAGAAAGTAAAAGCATGCAATTGACACAAAACTTAAAATATGAAACTAAACTCAAATAAAAGACTCTAAACTAACAAAAATAAAATATTCCTAATCTAAGCAACAAGATAAACCGTCAGTTGTCCAAACTCGAACAATCCCCGGCAACGGCGCCAAAAACTTGGTGCACAAAATCACAATCACACTTTTGCAATTCCGCACAACTAACCAGCAAGTGCACTGGGTCGTCCAAGTAATACCTTACGTGAGTAAGGGTCGATCCCACAAAAATTGTCGGCTTGAAGCAAGCTACGGTTATCTTGTAACTCTTAGTCAGGATATCAATAATTCTCAGATTTAATTGTAAAAAGTAGAAGAGCATTAAATAAATACTTGTTATGCAGTAATGGAGAATAGGTTGAGGTTTTGGAGATGCTTTGTCTTCTAAATCTCTGCTTTCCTACTGTCTTCTTCTTCATGCACGCAAGGCTCCTTCCATGGCAAGCTTTATGTTGGGCGTCACCGTTGTCAGTGGCTACTTCCCGTCCTCTCAGTGAAAATATTCCAAATGCGCTGTCACCGCACGGCTAATCATCTGTCGGTTCTCGATCATGTCGGAATAGGATCCATTGATCCTTTTGCGTCTGTCACTACGCCCAACAATCGCGAGTTTAAAGCTCGTCACAGTCATCCCTTCCCAGATCCTACTCAGAATACCACAGACAAGGTTTAGACTTTCCGGATCTCAAGAATGACCGCCAATAATTCTAGCCTATACCACGAAGGTTCCAATCTTAGATTAGAAACCCAAGAGATACACATTCAAGCTTGATAGAATGTAGAACGGAAGTGGTTGTCAGGCACGCGTTCATAGGTGAGAATGATGATGAGTGTCACGGATCATCACATTCATCAGGTTGAAGTGTGAATGAATATCTTAGAATAAAGGCAAGCATGATAGAATGGAAAACAGTAGTAATTGCATTAATTTATCGAAACACAGCAGAGCTCCTCACCCCTAACCATGGAGTTTAGAGACTCATGCCATAGAGAAAACAATATGAAACGTGTAAAGTGTCATGAGGTACCAGATGAATTACTAAAAGTAGTTTTTATAGTAAACTAGTGACCTAGGGTTACAGAAAATGAGTAAGCTAGGGTGTTTAGTGTAAAAATCCACTTTCGGGGCCTACTTGGTGTGTGCTTGGGCTGAGCATTGAAGCTTAGAGACTTTTCTTGGAGTTGAACGCCAGCTTTTGTGCCAGTTTGGGCGTTTAACTCCAGCTTTTATGCCAGTTCTGGCGTTAAACGCTAGAATTCTTAAGCTGACTTGGAACGCCAGTTTGGTCCATCAAATCTTGGGCAAAGTATGGACTATTATATATTGCTGGAAAGCCCAGGATGTCTACTTTCCAACGCAATTGAGAGTGCGCCGATTGGATCTCTGTAGCTCCAGAAAATCCACATTGAGTGTAGAGAGGTCAGAATCCAACAGCATCTGCAGTCCTTTTTCAGCCTCTGAATCAGATTTTTGCTCAGGTTCCTCAATTTCAGCCAGAAAATACCTGAAATCACAGAAAAATACGCAAACTCATAGTAAAGTCCAGAAAAGTGAATTTTAAATAAAAACTAATAAAAATATAATAAAAACTAACTAAAATATACTAAAAACATACTAAAAATAGTGCCAAAAAACGTATAAATTATCCGCTTATCAGCGGTCTATCCAGGATCTTGGCCAGTACAACAGAGGCAAAGAAAGCTCGGGCCAGAACAATCCCAAGAGATCAAATGGGAAGTCAGGATTCATAAGAGAAGTCAAGTACCCAATATGGCTAGCTAACATCGTCTTGGTGAAAAAATCAAATAGGAAGTGGCGAATGTGCACCGACTATACTGATCTCAACAAAGCCTGCCCAAAAGATCCTTATCCACTCCTAAGTATTAACGCTCTGGTAGATGCCTCCTCCAAATATAAATACCTCTCGTTTATGGAGGCATATTCGGGATACAATCAAATCCCAATGTATCCACCCGACCAAGAAAAAACTTCGTTCTTAACCCCAAAGGCAAACTACTGCTACATCGTCATGCCTTTTGGTCTTAAAAACGCGGGAGCTACTTATCAAAGATTAATGAATAAGGTCTTTACGGTTCACATCGGAAAAATCATGGAAGTCTACGTGGACGACATGTTAATAAAGACGCAAAGTAAAGAGACGCTACTGTCTGACCTGACCCGACTCAAGTGTTCGACACTATAAGAAGGCATGGCATGCGACTCAATCCTGCAAAATGCACCTTCGCAGTAGAAGCTGGCAAATTCTTGGGTTTTATGCTCACACAAAGAGGAATCGAGGCAAATTCGGATAAATGTCGGGCCATACTCGACATGAAGAGCCTGACTTGTGTCAAAGAGGTACAACAACTCAACGAGAGGTTGGCAGCCTTGTCCAGATTTCTAGCCGGATCGGCAATAAGATCTCTCCCCTTCTACACCACTCTAAGGAAGGGAAAGAAGTTCGAATGGACAACGGAGTGTGAGCAAGCCTTCCAAGATTTCAAAAGATTCCTGGGACAACCACCTATCCTAACTCGGCCACGGGAAGGAGAACCACTCATATTGTACCTCGCAGTAGGAAGTCGTGCAGTAGCCTCAACACTAGTTCGAAAAGATGACAGTGGGCAACAACCCGTATACTTCATCAGTAAAGCATTACAAGGATCCGAGCTGAACTACCAAAAAATAGAAAAATTGGCCTATGCCCTCATACTAACATCTCGACGACTTCGTCTATACTTCCAAGCTCACACCATTAGGGTTCGGACTAACCAGCCTATAAAAGGGATTTTGCAGAAAACAGACCTAGCAGGCAGAATCTTGCAATGGGCAGTCGAGTTGTCTGAATTTGATCTTCAATACGAAGCTTGGATAGCCATCAAATCACAATACCTGGCCGACTTCATCGTAGAATTTACAGACACCCCGGAACTCCCTACAGAATGGAATCTCTACGTGGACGGTTCCTCAAATAAAACTAGAAGCGGCACGGGTGTGATAATTAAAAGCGACCAAGGAACCCAAATCGAACTCTTCCTCAAATTTGGGTTCCCTGCCTCAAACAACCAAGCAGAATATGAGACACTACTAGCTGATTTGAAGCTGGCTAGGGAGGTTGGAGCTCAAAAGCTTATCATCTTTAGCGACTCGCAAGTAGTCACTTCACAAATAGTAGGGAGCTACCAAGCCAAAGATCCCACCATGAAAAAGTACTTGGACAAAACCAGGGAACAACTCCAACAACTCAGAGAATATGAAGTCCGTCACACACCCCGAGAACAGAATGCCCGAGCTGACGCACTCTCAAAACTAGCCAGCACCAAACCAGGGGCAACAATAGAAGCTTCATCCAAGAAATGCTGCAGAACCTGTCAATCTCGGAAGAAGAAAAAATCCTAGCCATAACAGGTTAGGATCAAGGATGGATGACTCCCATAATTAACTACCTCAAAACAGAAACACTCCCCACAGATGAAAAGGAGGCAAAGAGGTTAAAACGGGAGGCACAATACTACACTATCATAAATAATACTCTATACAAAAGAGGGATTTCAATACCATTGTTAAAATATGTGCCGACTTCCAACACAAAGGAAGTTCTAGAAGAAATACATAGTGGCATTTGTGGCAACCATCTCGAAGAGCAAGCACTTACCAAAAAAGTACTCTGGGCAGGATTTTATTGGCCAACTCTATAAAAGAAAGCCACAGAGTTCGTAAAGACATGTCCACCATGTCAAAAACATGCCAACTTTCAAATTGCCCTGCCAGAGGAACTCATCAGCGTGACCTCACCTTGGCCATTCGCAAAATAGGGACTCTACCTTCTCGGACCCTTCCCTCAGGGATTGGGACAAGTCAAATTCTTCATAGTAGGGGTAGACTATTTTCCAAAGTGGATCGAGGCAGAACCCCTAGCTAACGCCACTGCTCAAAGAAGTCAAAAATTCCTATATAGAAAATTGTCACAAGGTTCGGGGTTCCATACTCAATCACCACAGACAATGGCACCCAATTCACAGATGCAGGCTTCAGAAAGTTAGTGGCCGACTTGAACATAAAACAACAATTCACCTCCGTAGAACATCCCCAAGCTAATGGACAAACCGAAGCTGCCAACAAAGTCATATTGGCTGGGCTGAAATGAAGATTACAGGACACAAAGGGAGCATGGGCTGAGGAGCTCCCACAAGTCCTATGGGCATATCGAACAACGCCACATTCCACCACAAAGGAATCACCCTTCCGATTAGCGTACGGAACGGAGGCAATGATCCCAGTGGAGATTGAAGAAGGATCGCCTATAGTGATCCACTATAATGAAGAAGCCAACTCCCAACTTCAAAGGGAAGAACTCGACCTACCTCTAGAAGTCCAAGAAAGAGCTCGGATCAGGGAAGAGGCATTAAAACGTCGAATGGCTTCGAGATATAATTAAAGCGTAGTGCCGTGAGGTTTTTCTGAAAACGACCTCATCCTAATCCGAAATGATATCGGAACGACTCGACCTGGAGAAGGAAAGCTGGAAACAAACTGGAAAGGACCCTACCGAGTTATAGAAGTACTTGGAAAGGGCTATTACAGACTGTCCGAACTCGATGGGCGAGAGCTTCCTAGGTCATGGTACGCCTGCAACCTAAGAAGGTACTATAATTAGGGATGATAAAGGATCTTAGGATAAGGTGCACTCTTTTTCCTAAAAAGGTTTTTTAACGAGGCGCCAAGCCAAGACCTATAAATTGCCCAACTTAGAGGGATAAAGCTTCCACATGTATATATTTGCATTCTCTTTTGAATAAAATCTGTTTAGATCTTCTACAAATTCGCAAGCCGTATTAATCTGAAACATTCATCATCCGATTATAAAGCTACAGATCGGCAGAAAGTGAAAATCAAATTTACTGCACGAACACGATAAAGACCAACAAAGATGAAAACCAAATTCATTAAAAGGTCGACCAAACGTGGATTAAACCCAATTTCTACAAATCAGCAAAGATGAAAACAGAATAATGCAAGAAGTTATCGAAAGTGATCCATAGAAAGGACCTGACGAGGTCTTAATAAAATGGATTGCTAAAAAATAACTTAAAGACTGGCCGACGTAAAGAAGTCAGACCAGTCGCAATAATCAAAGTTATAAGTAAATCCTTGGAAAGAGGTTTGGCCAGCCCTATAAAAGAGGATTACTATAGCTTAGAAGGGCCCGACATGATGAAGTCGGCCCCAAAACATAAAAGTTATAGAAGTAATCCCTGAAAGAGACCTAAACAAGGTCCAAGAAAGAGGATTACAAAAATAACTTAGAAGGGCCCGACATGATGAAGTCGGCCCCAAAACATAAAAGTTATAGAAGTAATCCCTGAAAGAGACCTGAACAAGGTCCAAGAAAGAGGATTACAAAAATAACTTAGAAGGGCCCGACATGATGAAGTCGGCCCCAAAACATAAAAGTTATAGAAGTAATCCCTGAAAAAGACCTGAACAAGGTCCAAGAAAGAGGATTACAAAAATAACTTAGAAGGGCCCGACATGATGAATTCGGCCCGAAAACAATAAAGTTATAAAAGCAATCCCTGAAAGAGACCTAAACAAGGTCCAAGAAAGAGGATTACAAAAATAACTTAGAAAGACCCGACATGACGAAGTCGGCCTCCCAAAAATCCTAACGCTATAAAAAGTAATTCCTAGCAGGGACCTCACAAAATGTCCAAACAAAACAGGGTTACTAGAAATAACTTCAGAAGCCGACATAACATCCACAACCTCAAAGGAATCAAGCCACAAGTATGAAACACAAAGGCAATCCACAGAGGTCGAGCAACAAGGCTCCAACACTACCAAAAAACCTAAAAAAGCTACCATGATAGATAAAAGCTGACATGATATGAAAAGCATAAAGTTATAATAGTAAAAAGCTCAAGAGGCTACCCAAATCAGCCCCAAGAACTTGGAAACTATTTTGTTTTTCAAATGAAGTTGCTAAACAAGCAACTAAAAGAGTGTCAACAGTCAGCAAACATTACAAAAAGAAAGTTTAAAAGCCCGCAGGCCGGGCTATCTACACAAGACATCTATATAATCAGGGAAGATCCGAAGGCTTCTTGGCAGCATCAACATGAGGTGAAGGAGGGCGAGTCTGAATGGGCACAGCATCCACTGCCCCATCATCCCGGTATAAGATTTGACAATCAGGTTCCGACACAGAATGACCAACCTCAGCTAAAGGAACTGAAGAAGTCGGCACCATAGAGGCTTTGGCAGCAGGCACAGAGGGAGGTTCAACTTCATCGTCTTCAGGGTCATCAGGAACAATCTTGCCATCCTTTACAACATTGTCCGGGCTGAAGAGAGTAAGGTCGACCTCGGGTACAAGAACCCAAACCTGCTCCTTCAGGTTCTCAAAAGCAGCAGTTACGCTGCCTACGAGGTGACCCTGGAACTCGGCATATGATGACAAGTCATCTTAGCCTAGTTTCACTAGTCTTTTTCCTTTGTTTTTATTTGGTTTTATGCACTTTCTTAAGCCACAAGTAAGCTAATTGGATTGAATTTCATTTTTCCTTTGATTCAATCAACCATGGATGAATTGATGCATTTTCATGAGTTTTTGTGCCATAATTGCTTGTGTGACAAGAAGAAGGATAACTCTCATGATTATGGCATAGCTTTGATACAATTGTTGATTGATGACAGGAGGAATAAAGCTTGGAAGAAGGTTGCAAGAATGGGCTTGAAAAGAGGAGTTCACATTTGAGCTGACGTTTGCCTCAAACGTCAACTCAAACGTGAGTAGCAGATGAAGAATACCCTGGAGAAGAGCCAACGTTTGAGCCAACGTTTGACCTCAAACGTTGAGGCAAACGTTGGCTGAAGAAGAAGCTCCTAGAAGGCAACGTTTGCGCCAACGTTTGCCTCAAACGTTGGCGCCTAAAAGGAAGAAAAATGGCACTCCTGGAAGGGCAACGTTTGCGCCAACGTTTGCCTCAAACGTGAGGTCAAACGTTGGCACCTAAAAGAGGAGAGTTGGAGCTTCTGGGCAGCGACGTTTAAGCCAACGTTTGCCTCAAACGTGAGGTCAAACGTTGGCTACATTTTGGCAAGAAAGAGCATGGAAGAGCACCCCTGATTGATGAGTTAGATGAGCCACGTTTGCGCCAACGTTTGCCTCAAACGTTGGGCCAAACGTTGGCCAAAAAGAGAGCCTGGGGTGATCCACGTTTGAGCTCACGTTTGACCTCAAACGTTGAGCCAAACGTGGAGGACAGCAAATGGACTTGGCTGCATAATTTGACACAAGTGACGTTTGAGTCAACGTTTGCCTCAAACGTTGACTCAAACGTGAATGGTTCATGGCCCGGTTCACTAATGGATTTCTTCCCAACACCAAGAGCAATCAACGGAGGCTACTATCAACCCAATTCCATCATGACTAAAGGCCCAATTCAAGGCTTAATGATCATTTGAAGAAAGTGTATAAATAGCTTAGGATTTGAAGTTTTTGGAGAGATTTTTCGTTTAGAGTTTTTTTAAGAATTTTCATAGTATTCACAGTAGAGAACTTTTGGTTTTTGAGCTATTTGGAGATTTAGAGTCTTGGGTGTTGAAGAATTAAGGAAATTCTGTCTCAATCTCACCTTGAGATCTCTTTTTGTTTCTTTCACTGCACCATTGGAGAATTGAGATTTGAATCCAAATTTTCTTCTGTTTTGATTTTTAATCTCTTGCAATTGAATTCTAAATTTGGATCTAAGAAGGCAGTGAGATCTAGACTTGGTTATCTAGTCTCTTGAGTCCTGAGATCTACATCTTTCAATTTCAATTTCCTTGTTATATTGCTACACCAAGTTTATTTTCATTTGCATTTAAGATCCGGTTCAATTAGATCCATCTTCTACGTTTCTGTTTGTTGAGATTTACTGCTCTCTTGTTTAATTTCTACAATCCCACATCCCTGATCCATTTACAATTCAAGCCATTTACATTTCTTGCACTCTAAGATTCTGCAATTTACATTTCTTGCGTTCTAAGTTTCTGCCATTTAATTTCTTGTTCTTTAAGATTCAGCACTTTTATTTTCTGTTCTCTTTAATTTCCTGCAATCTACCCCTCTACCTTTATTTTTCATGCAATTTAATTTCTGTTAATCACAAATCACTCAACCAACACTTGATCCGCTTGACTAAATCAACCACTAAACTAAAATTGCTCAATCCTTCAATCCCTGTGGGATCGACCTCACTCACGTGAGTTATTATTACTTGATGCGACCCGATGCACTTGCCGGTGAGTTTTGTGTCGGATCGTTTTCCGCACATCAAGTTTTTGGCGCCGTTGCCGGGGATTGAATAGATTGACAATGATTAAGTGAGGTGGTGGTTTAGATCAAGCACTTTTTCTTTAATTTTGACTAACCTACTAACTGTTTGAGGATTTGCTTCTACTAACCCACTAACTGTTCGAAGTTCTGTCTCAACTGATTCCACTTAATTTTCAAAAATACTACTGTGTGTTCCGTTTGCTGATTTATATGTCACAGGAAAGAAGAAAGGCCAGAGGGAAGGATATCATTGAAGAAGGAATTTCTGAGAAAGAAGAACATCACAACATGAAGCCGCAACTCATCACACTAATCAAGAACAATTGTTCCTATGGTGGAAATCCATTGGAGGATCCTAAGCAGCACATATCCATTTTTCTGAGGACTTGTGGTGCTGTCAATCTCGATGGTGTAAATCATGATACCTATAAGCTCTTGTTATTTCCTTTTTCACTGAAGGATGAAGCGGCACAATGGCTTGAAACCTTTCCCCAAGGAAGTATCACTAGTTGGGATGATTTGGTTGCCAAGTTCCTAGCCAAATTCTCCTCATCCCGACAAAACATCAAGATGAAAGAAGGAATACATCCATTCATACAAGGAGAGGAAGAACCATTGTTCAAAGCATGGGAAAGATACAAGAAAGCAAGTGACAAAGTGGGTTTTCAAGCGTTCTATGAAGGATTAACCTCAGAAACAAGAAGAGCAGTGGATTACTTCTCAGATGGCCTACTCAAGGCAACAGCAACCGACCAAGGAATTGCAGAATTCAATGACAAAAGAGCCAATGACCAACAACCATTTGAGAAACCACAGAATGCGATTTCAGAAAAGGAAATGATGAATCTTGAAGGAGTGAAGGCAGTCATGAATCTAAACAAACAGCTATACCAGCAAACTCAGCAACAATTGAAGTCAATAACTAGACAAATTGATTCTCTACATTCTGCTACAGTGAATGCACAATTTCCACCATGGAAGCCACATTCTTATCTAAGAATGGGGGAATATCAACATCAGGAACAAAGGGGTTCCAACATAGGCAGACCCATGATCACAAACAACCAAAGTCATCCATCCAATAATGACAAACAAAACCAGTGCTCACAAAACATGCACCCCCAGCCTCATAACAACCCACAAAACCCACAGAATACCTTTGCAACACCTACCTTTTACCCACACAGTACATGTGGAATTCCTTCGCAAGGTTTTCCACAGCCACCAATCCATCTCATACATCTGAACAACTCCCAGAACAACAATCATCACACACCACCCCAATACACACACTTCCAACCCTGTCCTACCTCACCACTCGCCCAAAATGACTTACATCAACCACCACAGTTGACACAGCCACAACCAATCCTAAACTTCCAAAGACTCTATGTTCTAGAAATGATGATGGAAAGGTTTATGAAAGTTCAAGAAATGATAATAATAATAGAGCAGGAGGACATAAGGAAAAACCAAGAGGCCTACCTCAAAAGAATTGAAAGGCAAGTGGAACAACTGGTTCAAAACCTTGTTGAATTGGGCAAGAGAGAGGCGAATATATCCCTAAGGGCCACTGAAGATAACCAAAAGAACGGTGAAAAAGCTGCTGGGTTGAAAGGGAAAGCAGTTAAGGAAGAAAGTGAGATGGCTATGGAAAAGCAAATAAGCATCAAAGAAGGACACAACAGAGGAATTCCACAAAAAGAAACAGAGGAAAGGAAGCCCATAGTGAGAGGAGGAAACCAAAGGCAACAGAAGCCTCAACTTCCATGATCCGGGAATGGAGGATCTCAAGCTAGTGACAATAAAAGAGCGCTTGTTGGGAGGCAACCCAACCTAAGGAAGTTTTCTTTCATTAGCTATTTTAATAAAAAGGGTAATTAGCTTTACCTATATTGCAAGAAGCTAAGTTTGGTGTTACACACCAAAACAATATAAGGGAGAATGAAGGATTCTAAGTTTGGTGTTCCACCAAAATCTCATTTAAAAACATATTCTCACCTTCTGCATAATGCTAGCTTCAAGCAGTTAGATAAACTAGTTAACTATTTTGCTATTCTTTAGTTTTCAGTTTTGTCACTTTTGAAAAAGCAAAAGAGTTTCACATATGGTTAGCTCGGTGCATTAGAAACCATTGGCAAGGTACTAAGTTTGGTGTTCCCACACCAAAGTAAGTTCAAAAAGCCCACAAATAATTCATGCATGCTAACCAAATTTTTTAAGTACTTGGGGAACAAGCAACTTTCAATATCACTGCAGAACACCATACAAACTTTTGGAAAGATTAAGCATCATCAATCAAAGAGATGAAAGAAGAATGTGAAGACCAGCAATGATGATGATGAGAAGGAGGACAGCAAGTAAATTCCAAAAGGTTGTATTGCTCATTGATCATTTTATGTCAGATACTGTTATGATTGAAAGTGATATAACACCCCTGCCTGTCTGCATAGTCTAGTTTTTCTGCTATTCAATAATTAAGATTGCTTGATTATTCATAACACTACACTTCTCAAACTTGTTTGCACTCAACATTTTAAAAATGCATCACATGAAAGTTCTTTGAGAGGAAGGATTGAGGAATTAAATAATTTTGAGGCAAGCAAAAGATTAGGAGAAGTGGTGGTTCTAGTTGTATGATTTTGTATTGAGGTTGCATGCTTATGAAAACTTGCATGGGAGCTCATAGGCGGGATATAGAGTTCAAAGAAGTATTGTGGAGATTCTCAAACATTTATTGATCCAAGAAGCAGCAAACAAAACAAAAGAAAATAAAGAAAATACAAAAACAAAAAGAACATGGCCCAAGGCTCTGAGCATCAATTACTAGGCAGAAAAGAAGAAAGAAACAAGAACTCAAAGAGTTATTATCCTAGTAAATGCTTGTGGTCGAATTGTGTCAAAGAGAGAGGCTTGAGCAAGTAAATCCTAAGGGGTGCTTTAACACCTAATACCTTAAAACCAACTGGTTTAGGAGTATTGATTGAAAGCTTATCTAAAGAGCCGCTTTAAGACATGACACTTAGAGTCAAGGCCAAAACACAGAAATCATAAGCTGCTTCAAGGTGATTACCTATAGAGAGATCTCCATGATATCATTTGGATGAAAGTCCTAGGACCTAAGACTTCTAAGATGTAAGGACTAGTAAGCACTGAAGCCCTTGCATGAGCATATAATTTAGAGTTCACCCCACTGTCACTTAATCACTTCACTCACAGGATAGTACATGTAATTCTTCAAATTCATTCTAATTGAAAGAACCTTTGAGCATAACTCTTTTCTTGCTTGGGGACAAGCAAGTTTTAAGTTTGGTGTTGTGATGACAAGTCATCTTAGCCTAGTTTCACTAGTCTTTTTCCTTTGTTTTTATTTGGTTTTATACACTTTCTTAAGCCACAAGTAAGCTAATTGGATTGAATTTCATTTTTCCTTTGATTCAATCAACCATGGATGAATTGATGCATTTTCATGAGTTTTTGTGCCATAATTGTTTGTGTGACAAGAAGAAGGATAACTCTCATGATTATGGCATAGCTTTGATACAATTGTTGATTGATGACAGGAGGAATAAAGCTTGGAAGAAGGTTGCAAGAATGGGCTTGAAAAGAGGAGTTCACATTTGAGCTGACGTTTGCCTCAAACGTCAACTCAAACGTGAGTAGCAGATGAAGAATACCCTGGAGAAGAGCCAACGTTTGAGCCAACGTTTGACCTCAAACGTTGAGGCAAACGTTGGCTGAAGAAGAAGCTCCTAGAAGGCAACGTTTGCGCCAACGTTTGCCTCAAACGTGAGGTCAAACGTTGGTGCCTAAAAGGAAGAAAAATGGCACTCCTGGAAGGGCAACGTTTGCGCCAACGTTTGCCTCAAACGTGAGGTCAAACGTTGGCGCCTAAAAGAGGAGAGTTGGAGCTTCTGGGCAGCGACGTTTAAGCCAACGTTTGCCTCAAACGTGAGGTCAAACGTTGGCTACATTTTAGCAAGAAAGAGCATGGAAGAGCACCCCTGATTGATGAGTTAGATGAGCCACGTTTGCGCCAACGTTTGCCTCAAACGTTGGGCCAAACGTTGGCCAAAAAGAGAGCCTGGGGTGATCCACGTTTGAGCTCACGTTTGACCTCAAACGTTGAGCCAAACGTGGAGGACAGCAAATGGACTTGGCTGCATAATTTGACACAAGTGACGTTTGAGTCAACGTTTGCCTCAAACGTTGACTCAAACGTGAATGGTTCATGGCCCGGTTCACTAATGGATTTCTTCCCAACACCAAGAGCAATCAACGGAGGCTACTATCAACCCAATTCCATCAAGACTAAAGGCCCAATTCAAGGCTTAATGATCATTTGAAGAAAGTGTATAAATAGCTTAGGATTTGAAGTTTTTGGAGAGCTTTTTCGTTTAGAGTTTTTTTAAGAATTTTCATAGTTTTCACAGTAGAGAACTTTTGGTTTTTGAGCTATTTGGAGATTTAGAGTCTTGGGTGTTGAAAAATTGAGGAAATTCTGTCTCAATCTCACCTTGAGATCTCTTTTTGTTTCTTTCACTGCACCATTGGAGAATTGAGATTTGAATCCAAGTTTTCTTCTGTTTTGATTTTTAATCTCTTGCAATTGAATTCTAAATTTGGATCTAAGAAGGCAGTGAGATCTAGACTTGGTTATCTAGTCTCTTGAGTCCTGAGATCTACATCTTTCAATTTCAATTTCCTTGTTACATTGCTACACCAAGTTTATTTTCATTTGCATTTAAGATCCGGTTCAATTAGATCCATCTTCTACGTTTCTATTTGTTGAGATTTACTGCTCTCTTGTTTAATTTCTGCAATCCCACATCCCTGATCCATTTACAATTCAAGCCATTTACATTTCTTGCACTCTAAGATTCTACAATTTACATTTCTTGCGTTCTAAGTTTCTGCCATTTAATTTCTTGTTCTTTAAGATTCAGCACTTTTATTTTCTGTTCTCTTTAATTTCCTGCAATCTACCCCTCTCCCTTTATTTTTCATGCAATTTAATTTTTGTTAATCACAAATCACTCAACCAACACTTGATCCGCTTGACTAAATCAACCACTAAACTAAAATTGCTCAATCCTTCAATCCCTGTGGGATCGACCTCACTCACGTGAGTTATTATTACTTGATGCGACCCGGTGTACTTGCCGGTGAGTTTTGTGTCGGATCATTTTCCGCACATCAGCATAATCAACCCGGGCAGACTCTAACTCCTCCCTGAGACGCATCACTTCCCTGTAGGCCGTGACATAGCTATCCTTGTAACTCAATGCTATATCTTCAGCCAACCTCACAGAAGCCGCCAAGGCAACAGAACTAGTCTTTTCACCCTCCAACTCCTTCTCCAATTTGGTCACTTTCACTTGGAGCTCCTCTTTCAAACCCTTCATACGGTTGAACTCTTGCTTAGCCTCCTCCATAAAGGCTTTGGTAGCATGAAGTGGGAGGTCTTGGGCAGTTCGATACAGGGCAACTCCCATATGTGCCATCTTGACGCTACTCCGAGTAATAAAATCCAAGTGGTGAAGGAGAGAGACATCGTCGGTAGGAATGGTACCGTAAAGACCAATCTGCTGATAAACAAACTCAACCACGTCAAAGTCAGGGGCATCAAGATTGAAAGGCTCAGTTGTTTTTTGTTTTTTATTTGGAGGAGCACCAGAGGCAGCAGCAGAAGACTGTGGAGGATCCACTAAATGGACTCGAGGAGTAGGGATCATTCTCCTCGGTCCAGGAGAGCTCGGCACAAACGGTTTTGACGTTGTTTGAGAAGACCCTTCCCCGTCCGTCTTGGTCTAGATGTTCTGAGCTGCAGTAGCCTTTTTTGCCTTTTTAAAAGCCTTCATCGCGTCGTTATTCTTGGCCATCTTTGAAAAAAAAAAAACCAGCAGTTTTACAAACCAGGAAATAGGAAGAAAGCAAAGTAAAAACAAGAAGCAATATATATATCAAGTAATACCTAATGCAGTTCGAGCAAGGGAGGGGTCCCCCAAAGATTTTTTAGTATCCAGATGAGGAGGTTCCCCTCAAAGGTCCTCCAAAACAGTTACAAAAGCCTTCTCAATTTTGTCGAGCATCTCCCATGTATATTGGGATACTACTACGTTCTACTGCCAACACAAGGGGAAGGATGGCTCATCATTCGCTTCTAGAAAAAAGGAACGAGCTCCCTCAACAGCTCAGACCTTGAAAAAATAATTTTTGAAGTCTCTAAAGGACTCGTCATACATGGTAAAAACCTTATGCCCTTGTGCAGATCTAAAGGAAAGCCACGAGGCTTTCTTTTTTGAAGAAATCCCAGGCTTAGTTAAAACAAACAAATAAAGGAAAAGAGTTTGAGAAGGAGTAACATCCAATTCTTAGCAAACTAACTGAAAAATCTTGATGAAACCCCAAGAATTTGGATGAAGCTGAGAGGGGGCAACGTTACAGGACCATAACAAGTCAGTTTTAAAAGAAGTAAAGGGAAGGGTGATGTTCATTTGGCTAAAAAAGAAATCATATGCATAGAAAAAGGGACGCTCCCCCTGAGTCAGGACAGGGAAGCAAACCCTATCGTCAGAATCAGGTGCTACCAACTTGTAATTATTCTCCTGATCTCCACTGCTACAAATTCGGTGATGTTTTCTAAGATCTACGCAAAATTCAGAATTGGTTAAAGAAACACACAGCAACACAAGGGAGTCCAACCAATCAGACATCCCCTCAGGAACCTTAGAAGACACCTCGACAATATTTTTGCGAGAAGACATGGCCAACTAGTCCTACAAACAAGAAAAGAAGATTGGATTACTAAAAAACATCTCGGACAAAACCAAAACAACTCGACCAACATAATCCAGCGCAGTACAAACAACAAAAGAAAACCCTAGGACTCCCATCAAAAAGATCCAGGGGCATCCTTTGGAGGCAGTTAACAGGACAAGGATTCAGAAAAACCTATAAGCTCACATCTCAATACATTCTAATAGGAAAACAATAAACCCCCTTTTTTTTGTTCTGCAACTAAAGTGACACTTTGAGAAGAAAACTACAAACCACAAATCAAATAAAACCATCAAAATAAACTACCTCCCAGGCTCACCGTCCCAGTTCGATTAAAAAATGAAGCTACCAAGTAACAAAATGTATCAAGAAGAAATCATCGAAGACGCACCCCTTTTTCAGAGAAATAAAATCTCCCCAAACAAACAAAGAAAATAAAAACAAGCATCGTTATCTTCCACAAAGTTCAGAAGCAAGGAAAGCTATCAATAGGGCAAAAATCAAGGGACAATCTTTTTAGAAGCAAACAAGTGCAGTTCACAAAACTCAAGAACAACTAGAAGCAAGCAGCAAAACATGCAAAGCCCTAAAAAGCTCAGCAGAAATACCAGGAGTATGCATAAAAGACGAAAAGGAAGCCAGAAAAAATACATCACAGTAACAAGCAAACACAAGACTACAAAAAGGTTCAAGCTTTCTAACATACATTCAGTCAGAATCAAAGCTTTACAAAAATGATGAGAGCAATGAAAAGAAGAACCAACCTGAACAAAGGAAGAAGCTCCGAAGAATATTGAAGATGGAGAGACAGAATTGCCTTTTGAGCAAAGAAAAACACCGAGAAATCACTAAGTGACGTCGCAAGGAAGAAATGCGAAAATCGCAAACCTCAGGAAACAGAAAGAGAGAAAGAAAAGGGAATTTACGGAGAAGAGAAATCGTTTTTTGAGTGTAAAATTCAAAATAGAGAGGCTAAGAGAAACGGGGCAATTAAAAACCAATTAATGAGGGAATTAAAACCCTCGCAATTCCCAAGGCTAAGAGTGCAAATGCAAAAGCACGCGTTTTTAAAAAGAAGCAAAAGAAAACGTTCCATATTCAAAAAGGAAGAACGCTACAAAGATGAAGTCGACAAGATGCTTGAGTTCGGCTTCACCAAAGAAGGATCGAAGTCCTAAAACTAAGAATCGACCTCAAAAAAGAAAGATCGAGCTCGAGCAGGGGCACTGTTCATACCTTGGGTCGAACTATCCGACCCGGGATGTTTAGCGACAAAGCGACCGACCTCTTCAGGCCAAACTATCCGACCTCTTCTCAAAGAGCTCGGCCAAATTGCCAGGAAAGCCCAATAAAGGGCCCGAATAGAGGAACATGGCCCAAATCCAAAGGCAGCCCAAGCCTATAGAGATAAGGGTGGTTCCCTTGAAGATAAGATGACCTCACTCAAAGATAAGATAAGATAAAGATAACTAACTTATCTTATCTAAAAGGGTCACTCCACACCATTATAAATACACTAGAGCACCCAGGTATAACTCATACTCTGATTCTACTAAAAACCTGCTTAATACCCTTGCTAACTTAAGCATCGGAGTCCCTTGCAGGTACTACCACCCTCCGGTGACAAAGGATCAGCAGTGCAGCCAGTCCAACAAGTCGGGCACGACAGCTCCGGTCGCCACCCACCAGCCGGACATGTCAGCTCCGACCGGTACAGAAGATCTCATCCGAGATCGACCTACAGTTTCAGGTAACCCTCGGAACAGCGCCGTTGCCGGGGAATTGCAATGGTGCTATGTTATTGGCTATTGTATATATTGTGAATATGTTTCCCTTTTTGCTTCTTTGTTAGTGTTGCTAGTTGTAGGACTTTATTTTCTTTATTTCTTGTTAGCTTTTGTTTTTATTCTCTCTTTCACCATGAATTCTCACCCCTTTGGCTATTAGTTTGGTTCAAACTATGTTGTAGGAGATGGAATTTACAATGATAACATGCATAAGGATTTGGAGATCAAAGGTGGGAAGAGCCCCAAGCTTATGAACAACCTTCTTGGCAATAACTTCCTTCCGAACCAAGTTTGACAAGAGTGCTTGAGGATATGACTGCTCTGCTCATGGAGATGCGCAAGGACCAAAAGGCATTTTATTCCATCCGAGACGTTCAAGCGTCACCCCAATATGACTACTCTCCGGATTCTTATGGGTATAATCCTAATCCTAATGCATACCAATCTAATGTATATGATGACCCTTATTGTGATTGTCAACCACAACCACCACATACATATGACCCCTTCCCTCAACGTGGTTTTGAACCACCTTACTCACAAGGCCCTTACCACCAAATACCCCATATGACCCTAATCTTACCCACCATACTAACCACCTTTTGGGCCATATGAACCATACATAGAACCACCACCATTCCAACACAATTACTCCCAAGAACCACCTCAATATGCATCATCTCCATACCCTTACCAAGATGAACCACTTTCCAATTATGAACCCTCTCTCCCAAATAATGAACCCTCTCTTCCACCACCGCCCCCGATGAAGCCCTCATGCTAGAACTAAGAGATCTTGACTCTCATATCCAAAGGCAACAAGAGGGGACGAAAAAGGAGTTTAAGGAGTTAGAAGCCAAGTTGGCCACTATTAATGAAGCCATTAACCACATAGCTTCCCACCTAAGCTCATGCATTCCAAGTACCCCCATTGACGAATGTGGAGGATCAACCAAGGGGCCTAGTGAGGGAGTGAGTTTGGAGCTTCAAGGTGGAGATGAGGAGTTGAAGCAAGAATTGTCACAAGGGGAGGAAGTTGAGACAATTGAGCCAGTAGGAGTGGTTGAAGATCTAAGAGATGTTGAAAGTCCATGGGAATGTAGAATTAGAGAGCCCTCTTATAAGATGCTTGACATTGATGTTGAGAAGGGTGTACAACCTCCAAAACATATCATGATTGAAGACTTTGGAGGGGTTGATCAAGAGATGGATTCAATCATTGATAATTTCCCCTCTACAATTGAATCCTCCCCTATTGGGCTTGACATGGAGACTAAAGAAAAAGACACCTCACCCCCCATACGCTTGGCAAGCAATGTAGACGAAGTTGAATTGGAAGGAAGCCGCCAAGAGGAGGAGGTTGAGCAAGAAGCAAGCTCCATCATTGAAGATGATTCCACACCAACCAATGAGTCTTTTGGAATTGATGAACCTACCTCATTGTGTTATGAAATTGATGACAAGGAGGACCGTGCATAACCTCTGACACATGATTTGAGCAATGAGTGGTGTATAGAAGAAGTTGATGAGCAAGGAATTGAACTTAAAGAAGCTTGCAAAGAGGTGGGAGTTGCAAAGAAAGAGCACAAAGGAATGGATCTCGCATTGTCTAAGTGTAGGGAGGTTCCCCTTCCTAAGTCACCATCATCCAACACAACATTCAAGTGGGTAAAATTCCTATCCCTAAGCTTTACTTTCTCACTTGAAGACGATTTGCTTGAAAATGATGGTCAACTTAGAGCCCTTTGTAGAGTTAAGAGTAGGAGAGAGTTGTGTAGTAGTTGGAGACATCACTCTAAGTTCATGATGGTTGCATGCCCAAGGTTGAATAGCAATGGTTGGTGTAGAACCAAATTACATGGGTCTAGGAGAATGTTTATAAGCTTAATTGAGAATTCACAAGCCCTGTCACCCAGATTTAACTATGGTAGTCAACAAGAAGATGGGTGCAAGAACAAGGTTTGGGACCCCGGAATTCATTCCAACAATCAAAACTATTAGGGCCTTGTCATTTACTTAAGCTTACTTGAAGGCCTTGTGCGCCTAATTTGGGATCCCAGAGGCTATTGGAAATGCAAACACTGGTGGGGATTCAAGGATGAATTCAAGCATAAGCCACCATAGCAAGGACCCCCACCAAATGTCCAACTTAAGGACAATAACCAAAAGTGCTAGGTGGGAGACGCCCCACCATGGTAAACTCTTTTCATTTTCTCTTTTGTAAATATTGGTAAAACTAGTTTAATTTCATATTTTGATTGGTTTATTGAGTTTAATTGATAGTCTACTATGTTAAATAAGGTTTTATGATGTTTTGGTAGCTGTTTGGAGCTTTGGAATGCTTGGTTGGGTGCAAAAACATGAAAAATTTTAAAAAACAGAGCATCAACCCACGCGCACGCATGCATCATGCGTACGCGTGACACAAGAATTTTCAACCATCCACGCGCACGCGTCACCCACGCGTACGCGTGGATGCAAAAATTTCACCTCCAAGCCATTTTCTCGAGAGTTGCGCCTGCACTGTGCACGTTTTGTGCCTTTCGCGCAAAGCTACCCACGCGTACGCGCACCTCACGCGTACGCGTCGCTCTCTAAATAACCCATCGATGCACACGCGTGACTCACCTGTATGCGTTGCATCCATTTCACCTCAGCTCATGCGCACGCGTGATATACGCGTACGCGTGATTACCCTGCATCCCCCATTTTCTTTTCTTCTCTTCTTTCCATTTCTTTCCTTCTTCTTTCTTCTTCCCTTTTCTTTCCACCCTTCAAACATCATCCAACACTACTAAACACCATATAACACCATTTCTTTTAGTTAGTTAGTTAGTTTAATTTTTGTTTAACTTTTGTTTTCCATTATAAGTGTTGGATTACTAATCTTGTTTACTATTTATTGCTGTTGATCACTGATAGGATGTTAGTTTAACATCAATTTTTGCTAATTTCAATTGTTAGATTCTATTGTTGAGGTTATAATAGTTACTTGGTTTTGAGCTCTTCATGCTTAATTTTGTGAACGCCAAGTACATATGACATTGCCTTCAAGTTTTTAAACCTTTTTGAATTGCATGATTTGGCCCACCATGTGATTTGAACTTTTCTCTTCGATTAGGCAATTTCTCAGTGGATAATGTGCATTTATCTTAATGCATTGTGCTTCTTGATTATATACATCCATATGTTTTTGGCTTGAATGCTTTCATGCTTCTTTATTGCTTGTTTGGTTGTTTTGACCCACAAGTTTAGAGCATCTCAAGCACACTAGAATGAGTGAAGTGCGTGTTCTTCTTTTGTATAATTGTGGCATAGCTCTCTATGTTGGTGTGTGTGTTCTAAACCGCGCGCAACTTAGAATGCACACTCACTTTTATTCAGGTCACACATTGGGTCACTCACTTCACTCTAGTGAATTACCTCATTCTAACAATGTACGCTTCGTTGCTTTTGTATTTTCTCATCTTACCGTGTTATATTTTTGTTTTTCATGAATGATGCACCACAAGCAAACACGGAAGCGGGAGGAAGAACACGTAGCACCAGTTGACCAACCAGCTGAAGGTAGCAACCCGGAAAGTCGTCCTGCCCCCTTACTCATCTTTGAGTGCACCGAGGACGGTGCAAAATTTTAAGTGTGGGAAGGTCGTCCGACCAGTCGGCGTTCTTAGGTGACAAATTTCTAATCCCAACACTTTTGCATTTCATTTTTAGGTCTTCTAGGATTTTTAGTTGCATTTTCTTGTTTTTCATACATATACACAATAAGCTTAGTCAAAATAATGAAATCTTTTTCAAGGATTTTATCTATAGGGCACCCCAATTGATTGAAAATTTTTTTTTATAGAACTTGCTTGAATTACACATTGTGGATCATATTTTGAGCTAAGAACATAAGCATGTGAGATTTGAGCCTAATTGTGTGGTTACATCTTATAACCACTTATTTTCATTCTTGTGTGCATTATTCTCTTTCTATGATTGTAATCTATGTCACCCACGCGTACGCGTGAGTAGAGGTTTTGGCCAGCGACGCGCACGCGTCAGTCACGCGTATGCGTGACGCTCGGCACGTGACCCACTTAAAGTGAAATTGCTGGGGGCGATTTCTGAGCTACCCAGGCCCAAATCTTGCTAGTTTTTTAGGGTATTTCATGTAGAATTCAAGCTTGAGCAAAGGGGGAGCACTTAGTTGTAGCTTAGCATCATGTAGTTTAGTTTCTAGAGAGAGAAGCTATCTCTTCTCTCTAGAATTAGGGTTCTTAGGCTTATTTCCATCTTAGATCTAGGTTCAATCTATTGTTCTCATCTTGTTTCCTCTACATTTTCATGCTCTAGTAGTTTGATTCTCTTAGTTTTCATGTTAATTTCCCCTTCATGCCTCTTTTATGTTAATGAACTCATGTTGGATTTGGATCTCTTTTAATGCAATTTAATGTTTGATGTTCTTTTATTGTGAATTGAGTTGTGGATTTTACTTTCCTTGCAATTGGTAGTTGGTAGATCTTATTATTCTTGCACATTTATTATGCTTTCCTTTTATGCCTTCCAACTGTTTGACAAAATGCTTGGTTGGATGTTAGAGTAGCTTTTTGAGCATTCTTGGCTTGGAAAGAGGCATTGGGCAATCTTCAGTCATTAATATCCAATTTAGATTGGAGATCTAGAATTGTTAGTTAATATTATTTCCATTGACTCAAACTTCTTGCTAATTTAATTAGTGAGTTGATTAAGATCTTTGGGATTGAGATTGACTAGTCTTGTTTGACTTTCTCTCATGGAAGATAACTTACATCTTCTTCCAACATTGGAGATGACGAAATAGGATAAATTCTTGTTAATTATTGTTATTAGTGACTAGGATAGAAAGCCTATATTCTCAACTCTTGCCATGAATGTCTCTCTTTATTACTTGCTTTCTTTACTTGCTTGATTTACTTTTCTTGTCATTTAATCTCTTGCCCCTTTATAAACCAAACCCCTAGCATTTTCATAGCCAATAATTGACCACTTCATTGCAATTCCTTGTGAGACGACCCGGAGTCTAAATACTTCGGTTAATTTTCATTGGGGTTTGTACTTGTGACAACCAATATTTAAATTTGATCGAGGATTATTAGTTGGTTTGGAACTATGCTTACAACGAATTTTTTATTTCTATAAGAGAAATTCTAGATTGACGATAAATCTACTATCAACCGTGCATTAATTAAGTGTGGGGGAGGTTCGACAACTTTGAGGGTGTAAAATTTTCTTCTTGGACACTTTGCAATACCTTTTAGTTCTTTTCCTTCATTTTTTCAATTTTGTTTTTATTGCACTTTACTTGGTTTGTTTGTACATATTTCTTTAGTGCTTATGGTTTTATGGTAGTGAATATTTCCATGTTGCATGATAGAGTAAATAAGTTTGGTAAAACAACAAGAAATTTTCATGAAACCTTTCTTAGGGTGTGCCATTGATTGAATTGAAAAAAAATTATTTTTCAACTTGCTTGGAGTATTCTTTTCATAGAACATAGAAAAAGAGCTAGAACAACCACTACAAGAAAATAAGATTTCTGCCACGCTTTTTGAGCTATCGGCATGCTTTTGAAAGGGTCACATCTGCCAGCGTATCGGTTGCTCTATCATCACGCTTTTTTGGACCTATTGGTATGCTTTTTTTGGCACGCTTTCATCTCTTGTCACGCTTAAAAAGCGTGGCCATAGGTATTAACCTATAGCTACGCTTGAGAAGCGTACCAAAAAGTGTACATATCGCCATGCTTTTGAAGTGTACCGATTAGGTTGGTTTTGGCTACACTTAAAAAGCGTGCCGATAGAGCACATACAGCCACGCTTTTGGCTCACCAACTAAAACCTTTTGCCACACTTTTAAAGCGTGGCTTATTCCTTTGTCAAATTAAAAAAAAGGAGAAAATTAGAAAGTATAAAAGAATTGATTTTTTTATTAATTTACATGAATTATTTACATGCTATAATTATAATTAAAAAATTAAATTCTATAACAACTAATAATTGAATTAGGACAAAATAAATTTATCATTAGAACTTATGAGATCACTAAAACTATCCAATTTGTGGCTAATTGATGATGAATCCCGAAAGAGAAGCTCCATTTACTTCACTAACAACTATCCAATTCTTTGTCAAAGAATTGTTCTGTCATTTACTTCACCTTTGGGTCTCCTCTATCCAGTCAAGAATATAAGAACAATCTTCCCGCTTCAAAAAATTCCCTTCACAAGAAAGTAAATGTTAATGTTGTTCCAACAAGAAATATATTCAATATTGTGTTTGTACACACATCTTCTGCACACAATCTAAACTAGTTAAGACATAGATGTTGGCTGAGGACACAGAATTGTTCTGTCATACCCAAGTTTTGTATTTTGTGTTGATCAAATAAGAAAGGACATGAATCTTCACATAATTACTACCTGAAGAATGTCCAAGCATATATTACCATGAACATCTACATTTGGATGGAAGCAGGTGCTTTCAAATTTGACCTTTGGAGCCTTAAAAAGAGTAATCATTGGGAAACGAAAGTGACAACTTGTACTCAGTTCCTTCAAACACAGGTCTTTACTTCCTGTTATTTTTCCTTTCCAGCAGAATATGTTGTCCTTCTCAGGAAACGCAGATATACCTGAATCTCTGCTCATCTAAAATTCCCATGAACACAAAACAAGAGAAAGATCATATATATGTAGTGGGCATATAAGCTTCTTACCATTAGCGCCATCAGTTCAGATTGCAATCTGTTCAATAACAATGGCCACAAAACAATTAAGGAGTTAGAAAGAAACAAGTACTTTAAGATATAGGAACACAAAAGAATCAAAACTCCATTGCGAAAACTCAACCCATAAAAAAGAACGTGCTTTCTTTTTAGAATAATGTAATAAAGATGAAACAATACATCTTTAAAGGAAAAGACAGAGAACAAGAAGGAATTCATGATTTTAAATAACAGAAGTTCTCCTTTTCTAATGTTATATGGTAAGGGCTGCATCTGAAGTATGTTAGGCTGAGCATTATTGACCTGTAGTTCACCCTGACTTCTATATCCAACTGTATTAGAGAAAATATAACAAAAACATATTCCATTGATTTAAGTAAGATGTTAGACACTTCACATACAAAAATTAGCTCAACTACTAACTGAGATGTCTAAAATCAGTGCACCTGGCCCTGGTACTACTAGAGACGAAGTGCCAACACAAAATTGAACTGATTCCAGCATCTTACTGATCACCTAATACAACAATCCTAGCAATCAGAACAAGAAGGAAAATAATAAATTGTTTGTTTCAAACAGAATAGAGTTCTACATAATAGTTGAGAAGTCAATGCTCAAAGTAGTCATGTCAAAAGTGCTGAAAGTTTCACCTTAGCAAATATTACATGATTCTACATTTATGACATGTTTAAAACAAACTCCTAGAGTAGGGGAAAAAAAGATAAGAAGCTTAACTATTTCATTTTTAGCCATTCAAAAATCTACCAATAAGAGGAACTAAAAGATCAGGGAGTACAAAAATGATGCTTGACATTCAGATGACGCCCATAGGAATTTGATATTCCCTTCTGTTGTTCACTACAAGCTTTATTTTGCATCTATCACATGTTTCATGTGCAACATAAGAACATAGTTAGAGAAACTTACCATCTTCAATTTTCTGAGTTCTCTTCTGGCCATATTTGGACAGATATTTTGAAAACTAATCGTGCTTGTGGCCGATCCTGATAGATATTACAATAGTCCAACTCAAATCATACCTGAATATATACATGTAATTTTTTAGTTCACCTGGTCCTTATTATTTTATTTCAGTTTACATATATAGCTAAGATTTTCTTCTATTTTGAAATTATTGAAACTTATGGTTTGAGAGGTTAAATATACAAGTCAATACATTATCACAAAAGCATGCCTTGAAGATATCAATAAATTATAGAAGGTTTGAGAAGAAGATGAGCAGCGCTGAGAAGAAAGGAGCAGGGGAAGAATAGGAGGAGCAATGCCAGTGCGCCACCACAGGACAGGCAAAGCACTAGCAGTTCAGCACCACCTAGCAGCAACGGAGCACTACCACAGCTGCAGCAGAACAAAACCAAATATCCAGAAGTTTAGAGAGAGAAAAAACCTAAATCCAAATATCATAATAGAATAAAAAACAGTTTAGAATAGAAAAATCAGAAAAAAATGAAAAACCACGAAAATCAAAACAAAAAATCAAATTCAAAAACAAATAATCAGATCACTTTTCAAGAAAGCAGAATCAGTCTTGACATAACCGTGCTTCACAACCTCTTCAATGCTATCTTCTTCGCTAAGAATCACTTCATCTAACACATTCTTTTCTAACTTATTTGCCACAAATTTGGCAGCCTTTGCACCACCGTGCCCATCGAAAATTCCAAAAAATGCCTGCATTCATCATATCCAAACAAATTTTGCTAATTAGATTTTCTCCAAATCCATTCCACCTAGGGTTACATTCATTATGGTCCTTCCCTATAATTCATGAATCCCATTAACAAATAAAAACCCTAAATCATTGACCAAACCCATCCACAAAATTCGAATAATTCATCTATGTTCAAACAAATTAAACATTCCAAAAACAAATTAAAAAGAAAAAGTAAAATTTTGTTACCAGTTTTTGTTGTCCGCATAGGTTATCAGCAGCAGAGTAGAGATCTTCCATGTGCTCCCTCCTCCTTCTCTTGCAATAAATAGAGAAGGCATCACGCTCTTCCTCCACAACATCACGCGGCGCCGTAGCAGAGGGTATGGGCGGAATGCCAAAGGCCAAGGAGCTAACAGGTATATCAAGCCTAGCAGGCCTCCTCCTTTCCAAAACGGTGCCATTTGGTGACGTAGCAGAAGCTAAAACAACAACAACACCGGAAAGCGAAGCTGGAATAGGCGGCTTGGGAAGACGAAGATGCAACAGCGAAGAAGAAGAAGCGGGAGAAGAGCAAGATGACACCGTAGCTGCGACTCGCGAAGGCGCCATGAGAGCGATGATGAACCCACCATTGCTACTACCATCCTGCGTGTCTGTGTGAGAAGGATGGAGGAGGAGTGCTCGAATGAAGAAAACGAGGGAGAGAGGGAGGCACTGCTGCAGCGTGAATTAGGGTTAGGAGAATGAGAAATAAGTGTTTGTTGATTGCATTCTTACTCTTAGACTTAAAAAATTAATTTTTTTCAGAATCTTTTGGCCACGCTTTTGAAGCGTGCCAAAAAAGTTACAAGAAATGGCCGCGGTTTTAAAACGCCACTATAACAAAATTCTGTCGCCACACTTTAAAAGCGTGCCTATTTCTCTCTATGCCCACGCTTTTCAAGCGTGGCAAAAAAAACGTGGCTAAATCTCGAATAAATTACCACCCTCATAAAAGCGTGGCCATAGATCCCTTTTGCCACGCTTTTTAAGCGTAATAGGAAAAACGTGGTCAAATCTGTAATCAATCGCCAGCCTCATAAAAGTGTGGCCGTTGACCACTTTTGGCCACGCTTTTATAGCGTGGCAAGAAAAAAGCGTGGCCATAGGCCTTTTTTCTTGTAGTGAACATACCTTGCGAGATTTGAGCTCTAATTGATGGTTGCATATTTTCAAACATAAAGTTTGTTCTTGTGTGATTATACTCTTTTTTAATTGTGATATTAGATTTGCATGAATCTATATGTCCTATTTTTGGTGTTTGAATGCATTTAGCATGATTGAGGCTATTTTTGATATTGAACTCACTAACCCACATGACCAACCCTTGCATTCACCTTTGTAGCCCCTTTTGAGCTTTTAAATCCCCTTTTGTTCTAATGCTAAGCACATTATTCTCCCTAAAGCAAAAAACCATTGATGTCCTTGAATTGCTCTTTGATTAGCTTGGGTGGAGTAGTGTGTACTCTAAGTGTGGGAAAAGTTGTTGGGAAACATTGGTGATGAAGTTACATGGGGCATTGATTGTGAAAATTTGGACAATGGGTCATTACTCATGCATTCATTGTTCAAGACATATGCATCTCTTCTTGTTGACAAAAATAAGGAAATTTTTATTTAAAAAAAAATAAAATCAAATTTTGTGCATAATAGTATATGAAATAAATAAAAAGGTAATAAAGGATGCATATGTTTGTGTTTTGGAAAGGAAATGCATGAGTGAATGTGAGATAAGAGATAAATGGGTGGTTAGGTTGTTGTGTTATGTGTATATAGGATGGTATAGGATTAGGTGGACATACTTGAGCTAATCAAAGATCTAATTCACTAAGTCCACTTATCCATATTTATCTTACCTTTTATCCTAGCCCCATTATAACCCTCCAAAGACCTCATGATATTTGTTTTTCATGCATCAAATATTAGTTGATTTTTAGATGACTTGCAAATCTTTGAAAAACATGATTAAAGGAGAATTAAGTGATTAAGCCCTAAACACTGAGTGAATAGAGTGAACACACATCCGGTGAGGGGTTCGATCGCTCAATTCTATGTTCGTGTTTCTTATATTGTATCTTCTTGCAAGTTGTTTGTTTGTTAGTTTTGAAAATTTGAATTCAATTCTTTGGACATTGATCATAGTGCATTGACTCTTTGCCTTGGCCCTAAGGCTTTCTTGGGATTGATTGGAATTTCATGGTTCGTTTTTACCAACTTTTAGTAGAATAGATATTAGTAGGTGATATCTAGGTTAGTTGCATGCATATAGGTAGTACATTAAATAAATTGTTTTCCCTTTGATTCATCTCCTTTGATTATGATTAGCATGAGGACATGCTAGTGTTTAAGTGTGGGAGAATTGATGAATCCATATTTTACGATAATTTTTTGTTAGAATTGAGTGGATTTCATCATATAAACCTATACTTATTCCATTAAATAGCATGCTTTTGAGCTTTCCTCCTAAATTGTGCTTGATTACGAAAATATGCTCTTTTATGCCTAATTTAACCTATTTTATTCCATTTGCCTTCCATTTGATACCTTGATGTTGTTTGTGAGTGATTTCAGATGTATAAGGTAGGATTGGCTTGGTGAGAATGGAATAGGAGCATGCAAAGAGGAGGAAGTATGAAGAAACAAAGGAGAAGAGCAAAGTGATGTGTGCGTGCACACAGACTCTCGTGCGTACGTACAAGTAGCCAATCAGAGCCAAGTGTGCGAGCGCACAGCATCTAGTGCATCGCACGAGCACCCAAAGTATCGCGAAGTGTGTGTGCGCACAACCCCTTGTGCGTACGCGCAGGTGCCCGCACATGCCTTCATTAAAATTGCACGTTACTCGCGTTCTGAAGGGGCTTGGAGGCCCAATTCTGATGCAATAGCTCATATTGGAGGTGTAAGAAGCAACTAATCAACCGGTTAATTAAGTGACTAGTTGCCCAAATTAGATTCCGAAAAGTTAGAGTGAGAATTTGAGGATTTAATGGTGATTTTTGGACTCAGTGGGTTTTTCTGAGTCAGAAAATGTGTCTTCTGCGAAAACCGTGAAAAACTGCGAACCGACAGTTGAACCGGTTGAACCGGTTCAAGTCTGCCCGGTACCACATGAGAAAAAGTGAAAACCGGAAAAAACATTAGAAAATGTTAGAAATGGAAAACCGGGTGTTAATTTTAAAGGTTTGGCCCGAAGTTGGGCCAAACGGGTTAAAAAACGCTAACGGGTGCGGGTGCACACACTCGTGCGGATGCACACCCTACAAATATTTCAACCTGTGCAGACGCACACACCTGTGCGCACGCACAGGTAGGGAAGTGCGTTCTGTTGGCAGCGCTAGCACGGCTTGTGTGCGCACATATCCAAGGAAAAACTTCAACCTGTGCGTATGTGCGGACGTACAGGTCTGTGCGGACGCACACGTCAGGAAGGGCAGTCTGTTGGGGGTACTGGCATAAGTTGTGCGAGTGAACAGATTCTGAAAATTTTGTCACCTGTGCGTACGCACACCCTTTTGCGTACGCACACATCTTAAAACTTCCTGGGCGTGCGCACGCACACACCCCTGTGCGGCCACACACGTCTTGTTTGTTAAACTTTTCTTGTTTTTTTTCAACTATTCTACCTTCCCAACAAGGTTGTAAGCTTCTAAAACATCATTTTAAGAGTTTTGGGCTTAATTTTGAGTATTAGAATAAGGGATGTAACTTAAGGTTGTTAGAACACGATTTTATGATAAATTAGAAAATGGAGGCTTAGGTTTCTGGCGTGCTGAGAATGATTTGACATTGGGTGGAGGATGAGTGATATATGAGATAAGGAATGATAAACTTTTGACATTGGAAACTGAGTTATGAAAGGGACAATGGTTGAGGTGAGTCGAGGACTCGGATTGAGACGATGGATCTCTGTGTACTGAAAATGTTTTCTGAAAACCACTAAAATATTATTTTTACTGAGAAAATGAGACGCTATGCGCCCGGCAGGGACGACAGTTGGATCCCGCCTGTCAAGGTAGTGGTGGCGGTGTAAGGGCGGTGGTTCGTCCCGCTTGCGTTGAGATGTGAGGTCTGTGACAAGAGTATCCTGCTCGCATCCTTTCGGACCTATAAAGCATGCAGGCGCTGGTACATTGACAGTGATCTGGGCACTATATCTCGTGGGTTCCCATATGAGAAATCCGAAGGGTGACGTCTCCATGGAGATGTGTCGGGTTGGGAGTTGAACCGACAATGTGATATCACAGCCAGTAGGGCAGGCATTCATCATATGCATTTCCTATCTGTTTGTTTGCTTTGCCGACTTGTACTTGCATGCCTAGTTGAATAACATGCCTATTTGCTTACTTGATCTACTTGCCTTGTATGCTTCTACTTGTGAATTACTTGCATTGTTATTAATTGTGCTTTCTACTTGGATTGAGAAGGTTCGGAAGGCGGTGGCGATGGGATTGCATGGAGGATAGGTTGGTGAAGGCTATGGGATAGCGGTGTTTGGTTAGAATAGAAATCCCTTAAGATAGATCACCCGACTTATTTATGATGAGGTTATTATTATGCTTATTTGTTTTTAGAATGCTTTAAGCTTGAATCTTGTGATGGATATGTAGCTTAGGATTGCCTTTGGCGTCCCGGGGTCTTATATCCTACATCACTGGGCACTGTTACCATACTGAGAACCTCCGGTTCTCATACCATATCTTCATTGTGTTTTTCAGATGCAGGTCACAACCCACGTCGGTGAGTTGCATTGGATGGTGACAGAAGCGGAGGATCCTGGATTATTTTGGAGTCTTTTTGGTTATCTGTTTATACATCTCTCTTTTGTATTTTGTTTAGCCTAGAGGCTTGTATTATGAGAGAAAAACTTGTATAAGCTGTTGTTAAACGGTCAGGTTTCTATATGGTCTTTATATGGCTAGCCGGCTTAAACTCTACAAGTCGAGGCTAGTTTCTTATGATATTATATTATTATACTATTACCTTGTTTATATTACTTCTGTTTCTTATGCCTTAAGATAGTACGGTTTGTGCTTTTGAAATCCTATTTTTGAGCTATATTTTTCATCGAGCTTCTAGATTATTATATTCCTTCTATATATTATACGTAAGAGCTTAGAACTGTCATAACCTCTGATTAACCTTTGCTTTACGACGCGAGGTAAGGCTTAGGCTAATTAGGGTGTTACATTTAGTGGTATCAGAGCAGTTCGTCCTCGTGAGCCTAAGGGATGGACCAATTTTGCTTCATTACATACTCTGTGTGTCTTTTCTTTGATACTATTAGGTTATCTACTTGATATATGCATAGCATGTTTTTTGTGAGTGCCTATTTGGGATAATTGAAGCACTAGGCTCTTGATATTGAGACTGATCACCTTGATATCGATTGTTTAGTGTAGACAGGAACCTTACATGGCCACTCGCGGGCGAGGTCGAACACGTACACCAGAGAGTAGGAATGAGCAACCAACTGATAACCATGCCGAATTCATGGCGGCAATGGCGAATCTTGCTAATAACATGGAAGTGAATGCTGCTGCGACTCTGCAAGCTGTGCAGAGGTTAGGCCAACCGGCGGGAATGGCAATGGGAATGGAGAAGGAAATGCCAATGATAATGCTGAGGGAAATGGCGATAACACGGGAGTAGTTACGATGACCTTAGCAACGTTTCTCAAGGTTCATCCGCCAACTTTCCGAGGGTCCACAAATCCTGTTGAAGAGGACCACTAGTTCCAGGCTATGGAGTGTGCTTTACAGGCGTAGCATGTTCCTCTTAATCAATATGTAGAGTTTGCCTCTTATCAGCTAGCGGGAGAGGCCCAGCCCTGGTGGCAAGCTGAGCGTCGTTTGCTACAGCTTCAGAATGCCGACATTCCATGGGAGGTGTTCCAAACGGCTTTCTACAAGACATACTTCCCTGAGTCTGCAAGGGAAGCGAAGGAGATGGAGCTAATGCAGTTGAAGCAAGGTTCCATGTCTGTGGCTGAGTACACCAACAAGTTCGAAGAGCTTTGTAGGTTTTCTCAGGTGTGTCAGGGTGACTCGGAGACTTTTGAGAGCTGGAGGTGCATTAAGTACCAAAGGGGTTTGAAGGATAACATTATGACTGCTATGGCTCCTATGGAGATCCGTGTCTTCTCCGACTTAGTGAATAAGGCTAGAGTAGTGGAGGAGTATGCCAAGACCGTGGCGGCATCTAAGGACACTCATGGAGGGAGCTCTAGTCGTGGGCGTGGCAAGTTCCTTCATCCGAGAGGACAAATCTTCAAGAGAGGAGGATATGTGCCTCAAGGTCAAGGAGGCTTCAGAAAGAACACATATGACCAGATTCATCGTGGCAAAGGGAGAGGAAATCAGAGTAAGAGTTCTCCGGATTTAGCTTGTAATCGTTGTGGACGTTTTCATCTATATGAATCTTGCAAGATTGGTATAGGTGGGTACTTCAACTGTGGCTTGCCTGGTCATTTTGCGAGGGATTGCACTCGTAGGAGGAATCAGAATGCGGGCCAGAGTCAGCATGAAGGTCGGGTCTTTGCTGTGAATTCCAAGGATGCTTCAAAGGTAGATCCATTGATGAGAGGTATATGTCTAATTGGTGATAAATCCTTAGTTGTATTATATGATACTAGAGCTTCGCATTCGTTTATTTTGTTTGATAAAGTTGAGAAATTAGGCTTGAAAGTGTTAGAGTTACCTTTTGATCTGCATGTACATACTCTGCATCAAACAGTTATGACTAGGTCAGGTTGTAGACAAGTAGGTTTCAAGCTTGAGGGTAGATAGTTTATGCATGATTTGATCTGTTTACCAATGGTGGGGCTTGAAATGATTTTGGGGTTTGATTGGTTGTCGAAGAACCGGGTTTTGTTGGATTGTTTTGAACGGAAAATTCGGTTTATAATGGAAGGAGAAAATGGAGCAGTGGTAGCTACGGGGTATTACCTGAACTCTGTAATGGTGCATTGTAGTGGGGAGGAGTGTCAGGATTATATTCTGTTGGCTGTTAATACGTTGGATGATGCCCAAAACTTAGATCAGATACCGGTGGTTAAAGATTTTCCAAAAGTGTTCCCGGAAGATATCCCTGAGTTCCTGGTGCACAAAATTGTGATCATCAATGGCGCCAACAACTTGGAACGCACAATTGTAATCTCAACTCTTTATCACAACTCCGCACAACTAACCAGCAAGTGCACTGGGTCGTCTGATGGGATATTTTTGTGGAAAAACGAATTTCTCCAAAACACCCAAAACTAACCGGCAAGTGCACCGAGTCGCATCAAGTAATAATAACTCACGGGAGTGAGGTCGATCCCACAGGGATTGAAGGATTGAGCAATTTTAGCTTAGTGGTTGATTTAGTCAAGCGAATCAAGTTTTGGTTGAGTGAATTGTGATTTGCAGAATTTAATTTGCAGAAAGTAAAGGGAGTGGGTGAATTGCATGAAAGTAAAGAGAACTGAAATTTAAAGTGCTGAATCTTAAAGAACAAGAAATTAAATGGCAGAAACTTAGAACGCAAGAAATGTAAATTGCAGAATCTTAAATTGCAAGAAATGTAAATGGTTTGAATTGTAAAGGGAATTGGGAATTGGATTTGCAGAAATTAAACAAGGAAAAGTAAAATTCAACAAGCAGAGGAGTAGACGATAACTTGGATTGAACCGGATCTAAAAACAGAATTGTAAATGAGCATGAAAAGCGTTAAACAGAGAAAGTAAAATGAGAATTTAGATCTCAGGACTCAAGAGACTAGATAACCAAGTCTAGATCTCAATGCCTTCCTAGATCCAACAAGAGTAATTGCAAAGGAAATGTAAATTGCAGAGAAAGTAGATGAAGAAGCAATTAACCGAAACTGAAATTCAATTAAGCAGTGAATTAAACAAGATCCCAAGGTGAGATTGAAACAGAAGTTCTTCAATTCTCCACCCAAGATCCGAAGCAAGAAAATTAAAGAGTGCTGGGCAAGAACAAGGAAGAAGAGAGATCAATTCTCTTCCCCAATTCTCTTGAATTAAAACAACAATGCTAGAATGTAAAAGTGAGCTCTCTACAAAACTCCCCAATCAAACCCGAAAAGAAAGCTCTATGAAAACTAAAAGGGAAGCTCTCCGAAAACTTAAATCCTATGCTATTTATAAACTTTCTTCAAATGGTCTTCAAGCCTTCAATTGGGCCTTTGCTCTTGATGAAATTGGGTTGATAGAGGCCTTGGTTGATTGCTCTTGGGGTTTGGAGAAGAACCGAATTGAACCGGGTTTGGAATCATGAAAGCTTGAGTAAAAGTTTGAGTAAAAGTTTGAGGCAAACTTTTACTCCAACTTTTCACATTAGCCACCCTCTTTTGCTGATACCAACGTTGGCCTCCCCTTGCACACTCATGGCGCCAACGTTAGCCAAAAAGTTAGAGGCTAACGTTGGCGCAAACTTTTGCTTTCCAGGGTGTGTTGTTCATGCGCCAACGTTAGCCAAAAAGTTTGAGGCTAACGTTGGTGCAAACTTTTGCTCTTCCAGGGTGTTGATTTGTGATGCCAAAAGTTTGCCAAAAAGTTTGAGGCTAACTTTTGCTCCAGCTTTTCGCCCAAAAATTTGCACAAAAGTTTGAGGCAAACTTTTGGTCAAGCTTTTTGCTCCCTGGTTCGTTTTCAATTAATCCAAAAGTTTGCACAAAAGTTTGAGGCAAACTTTTGCTCAAACTTTTTGTCCTCTCTTCCTCCTAGCCATTCCTTCTTGCTTCAAGCTTTCTCCAAGCTTTCTTCACCTATCATTAATCAACCAAACACATCAAAGCTATGCTCAAAATCATGAGATATTCATTCTTTCATAATATGTGACAATTATAGCATAAAACCTCATGAAATAGCATGAATTCATACATGGTTGATTAAATCAAAGGAAGCATGAAAATCTACCCAATTGGCTTGCTTATGGCTCAAGAAAGTGCATAATTCAATTGAAAACAAAAGAAAAAGGCTAGTGAAACTAGGCTAAGATGACTTGTCATCATCGTCCAAGTAATAAACCTTACGTGAGTAAGGGTCGATCCCACGGAGACTGTCGATTTGAAGCAAGCTATGGTCATCTTGTAAATCTCAGTCAGGCGGATTCAAATGGTTATGGAGGATTGATAATTAAAATATGAATAAAATATAAAATAAGATAGAGATACTTATGTAATTCATTGGTGAGAATTTTAGATAAGCGTATGAAGATGCTTTGTTCCTCCTGAACTTCTGCTTTCCTATTGCCTTCATCCAATCATTCATACTCCTTTCCATGGCAAGCTGTATGTTGGGCATTACCGTTGTCAATGGCTACTTCCCGTCCTCTCAGTGAAAATGGTCTAAATGCGCTGTCACCGCACGGCTAATCATCTGTCGGTTCTCGATCATGTTGGAATAGGATCCATTGATCCTTTTGCATCTGTTACACGCCCAACACTCGCGAGTTTGAAGCTCGTCGCAGTCATCCATTCCCAGATCCTACTCGGAATACCACAGACAAGGTTTAGACTTTCCGGATCTCAGGAATGGCCGCCAATAATTCTAGCCTATACCACGAAGGTTTTAATCTTAGATTAGAAACCCAAGAGATACACATTCAAGCTTGATTGCATGTAGAACGGAAGTGGTTGTCAGGCACGCGTTCATAGGTGAGAATGATGATGAGTGTCACGGATCATCACATTCATCAAGTTGAAGAACGAGTGTATATCTTAGAGAAGAAGTAAGCGTGAATTAAATAGAAAAACAATAGTACTTTGCATTAATTCATGAAGAACAGCAGAGCTCCCCACCTTAATCTATGGTGTGTAGAAACTTTACCATTGAAAATACATAAGAACAAAAGGTCTAGGCATGGCCGAATGGCCAGCCTCCCAAAGCGTGAACATACAAGTTCAAAGATGAAAAGTGTGTTCAAAAGTCTCTCTAATATAATAGCAAAAGGTCCTATTTGTAGAAAACTAGTAACCTAGGGTTTACAGAAATGAGTAAATGATGCAGAATCCACTTCCGGGCCCACTTGGTGTGTGCTTGGGCTGAGCATTGAAACTTTCACGTGTAGAGGTTTTTCTTGGAGTTAAACGCCAGCTTTTGTGCCAGTTTTGGCGTTTTGACGCCATAATTTCTATGCTGACTTGGAACGCTGGTTTGGGCCATCAAATCTTGGGCAAAGTATGAACTATTATATATTTATGGAAAGCCCAGGATGTGTACTTTCCAACACAATTGAGAGCGCGCCAATTGGGCTTCTGTAGCTCCATAAAATATACTTTGAGTGCAGGGAGGTCAGAATCCAACAGCATCTGCAGTCCTTTTTCAGCCTCTGAATCAGATTTTTGCTCAGGTCCCTCAATTTCAGCCAGAAAATACCTGAAATCACAGAAAAACACACAAACTCATAGTAAAGTCCAGAAATGTGATTTTTATTTAAAAACTAATAAAAACTAATAAAAACATAATAAAAACTAACTAAAATATACTAAAAACATACTAAAAACAATGACAAAAAGCGTATAAATTATCCGCTCATCACAACACCAAACTTAAATTGTTGCTTGTCCCCAAGTAACTGAAAATTAAATAGGATAAAAAGAATAGAATATGCAATGAATTCCAAAAAAATCTATGAAGATCAGTCTTAATTAGATGAGCGGGGCTATTAACTTTTTGCTTCTGAACAGTTTTGGCATCTCACTTTATCCCTTGAATTTCAGAATGATTGGCATCTATAGGAACTCAAAATTCAGATAGTGTTATTGATTCTCCTAGTTTAGTATGTTGATTCTTGAACACAGTTACTTTATGAGTCTTGGCCGTGACCCTAAGCATTTTGTTTTCCAGTATTACCACCGGATACATAAATGCCACAGACACATAACTGGGTGAAACTTTTCAGATTGTGACTCAACTTTGCTAGAGTCCCCAATTAGAGGTGTCCAGAGCTCTTAAGCACACTCTTTTTGCTTTGGACCACGACTTTAACCGCTCAGTCTCAAGTTTTCACTTGACACCTTCACGCCACAAGCACATGGTTAGGGACAGCTTGGTTTAGCCGCTTAGGCCAGGATTTTATTCCTGTGGGCCCTCCTATCCACTGATGCTCAAAGCCTTGGATCCTTTTTATTTTACCCTTGCCTTTTGGTTTAAAGGGCTATTGGCTTTTTCTGCTTGCTTTTTCTTTTTCTTCTTTTTTTCTTTTCTTCTCTTTTTTTTCACAATTTTTTTTCGCAAGCTTTTTACTGCTTTTTCTTGCTTCAAGAATCATTTTTATGATTTTTCAGATTGTCAATAACATTTCTCTTTTTTTTCATCATTCTTTCAAGAGCCAACAATTTTAACATTCTTAAACAACAAATTCAAAAATATGCACTGTTCAAGCATTCATTCAGAAAAACAAAAGTATTGCCACCATATCAAAATAATTAAACTGTTTTAAAATTCAAAATTCATGCACTTCTTTTTCTTTTTCAATTAAAAACATTTTTCATTTAAGAAAGGTGATGGATTCATTTTCATAGCTTTAAGGCATAGACACTTAGACACTAGTGATCATGTAATAAGACACAAACATAAATAAACATAAAGCATAAAAATTTGAAAAACAGAAAATAAAGAACAAGGAAATTAAAGAACGGGTCCACCTTAGTGATGGCGGCTTGTTCTTCCTCTTGAAGATCTTATGGAGTGCTTGAGCTCCTCAATATCTCTTCCTTGCCTTTGTTGCTCCTCTCTCATAACTCTTTGGTCTTCTCTAATTTCATGGAGGAGGATAGAATGCTCTTGGTGCTCCACCCTTAGTTGTCCCATATTGGAGCTTAATTCTCCTAGGGATGTGTTGATTTTCTCCCAATAATTTTGTGGAGGAAAATGCATCCCTTGAGGCATCTCAGGGATTTCATGATGAGGGATTTCCTCATGCTCTTGTCCATGAGTAGGATCTCTTGTTTTCTCCATCCTTTTCTTAGTGATGGGCTTGTCCTCATCAATGAGGATGTCTTCCTCTATGTCAATTCCAGCTGAATTGCAAAGGTGATAAATAAGATGAAGGAAGGCTAACCTTGACAAAGTAGAGGACTTGTCCGCCACCTTGTAGAGTTCTAGGGATATAACCTCATGAACTTCTACTTCTTTTCCAATCATGATGCCGTAGATCATGATAGCCCGGTCTATAGTAACTTCAGACCGGTTGCTAGTGGGAATGATTGAGCGTTGGATGAACTCCAACCATCCCCTAGCCACAGGCTTGAGGTCATGCCTTCTTAGTTGAACCGGCTTCCCTCTTGAATCTCTCTTCCATTGAGCGCCCTCTTCACAAATGTCTATGAGGACTTGGTCCAACCTTTGATCAAAGTTGACCCTTCTAGTGTAGGGGTGTGCATCTCCTTGCATCATTGGCAAGTTGAATGCCAACCTTACATTTTCCGGACTGAAATCTAAGTATTTCCCCCGAACCATTGTAAGCCAATTCTTTGGGTCCGAGTTTACACTTTGATCATGGTTCTTGGTGATTCATGCATTGGCATATAACTCTTGAACCATTAAGATCTCGACTTGTTGAATGGGGTTGGTGAGAACTTCCCAACCTCTTCTTCGAATCTCATGTTGGATCTCCGGATATTTACCCTTTTTGAGCTTGAAAGGGACCTCGGGGATCACTTTTTTCTTGGCCACAACTTCATAGAAGTGGTCTTGATGGACCTTTGAGATGAATCTCTCCATCTTCCATGACTCGGAGGTGGAAGCTTTTGCCTTCCCTTTCTTCTTTCTAGAGGTTTCTCCGGCCTTAGGTGCCATAAATGGTTATGGAAAAACAAAAAGCACACTTTTACCACACCAAACTTAAAAGATTTGCTCATCCTGGAGCAAAAGAAGAAAGAAGAGAGTAGAGAAAGAAGAAATAATGGAGATGGAGGGGGTAAGTGTTTCGGCCAAGGGGGAGAAGTAGTGTTAAGATGTGTGAAAATAAAGGGGGAAAGAGTGGTTTATATAGGAGTGGGGAGAGGGTAAGGTTCGGCCATGTATGGGTGGGATTGGGAGGGAAAGTGGTTTGAATTTGAATGGTGAGGTAGGTGGGGTTTACGGAGAAGAGGGTAGGATTTGATAGGAGAGGGGTTTTTGGGGAAGAGGTATTGAGGTGATTGGTGAAGGGTATTTGGGGAAGAGTTTTATGAAAAGGTGTGAAGAAGAGAGAGAGTGAGTTGAGGTTGGTGGGGATCCTGTGGGGTCCACAGATCCTGAGGTGTCAAGAATTTCTCATCCCTGCACCAATTAGGCTTGCAAAATGCCCTTTGCTGCCAATCCTAGCGTTAAACGCCATGTTACTGCCCATTTCTGACGTTTAACGCCAGCTTCTTGCCCTTTTCTGGCATTTAACACCAGCTTCTTGCCCTTTTCTAGCGTTAAACGCCAGTCTGTTGCCCATTTCTGGCGTTAAATGCCCAGAATGGTGCCAGACTGGGCGTTTAACGCCCATTCTGCTGGTCTTACTGGCTTTTAAACGCCAGTAGGCTTCTCCTCTAGGGTGTGCTATTTTTTATTCTGTTTTTCAGTTTGTTTTTGCTTTTTCAATTGTTTTTGTGACTTCACATGATCATCAACCTACAGAAAACATAAAATAACAATGGAAAATAGAAATTTAACATAGATAAGTAAAATTGGGTTGCCTCCCAACAAGCGCTTCTTTAATGTCAGTAGCTTGACAGTGGGCTCTCATGGAGCCTCACAGATACTCAGAGCATGATGATATCCTCTTAACACCAAACTTAGAGTTTGGTTGTGGCCTCCCAACACCAAACTTAGAGTTTGAATGTGGGGATTTTGTTTGACTCTGCATTGAGAGAAGCTTTTCATGCTTCTTCTCCATGGTTACAGAGGGAGATCCTTGAGCTTTAAACACAAGGGAGTCCTCATTCACTTGAAGGACCAATTCTCCTTTGTCAACAACAATCACAACTTTTGCTGTGGCTAGGAAGGGTCTGCCAAGGATGATGGATTCATCCATACACTTCCCAGTGTCTAGGACTATGAAATCAGTAGGGATGTAGTGGTCTTCAACCTTTACCAAGACATCCTCTACAAGTCCATAAGCTTGTTTCCTTGAATTGTCTGCCATCTCTAGTGAGATTCTTACAGCTTGTACCTCAATGATCTCTAGCTTCTCCATTACAGAGAGAGGCATGAGGTTTATGCTTGACCCTATGTCACACAGAGCCTTCTCAAAGGTCATGGTGCCTATGGTACAAGGTATTGAGAACCTTCCATAATCTTGTCTCTTTAGAGGTAATTTCTGCCTAGTCAAGTCATCTAGTTCCTTGGTGAGCAAGGGGGTTCATCCACCCAATGAATTACATAAGTATCACTATCTTTATTTTACGTTTTATTTATCTTTTTAATTATTAAATCTCCATAATCAATTGAATCCGCCTGACTGAGATTTACAAGGTGACCATAGCTTGCTTTAAGCCGACAATCTCTGTGGGATCGATCCTTACTCACGTAAGGTTTATTACTTGGACGACCCAGTGCACTTGTTGGTTAGTTGTGCGAAGTTGTGACAAAGAACTAAGATTGTGAACGTGCGTATTGAGTTTTTAGCGCAGTTACCAAGGAATGGAACCGTCACGATTTCCGCGCACCAAGTTTTTGGCGCAGTTGCCGGGGAATGTTCGAGTTTGGACAACTGACGGTTCATCTTGTTGCTCAGATTAGGTAATTTTATTTTAATTTTAAGCTTTTTATTTCTTATTTTCGAAAAAAATACAAAAAAAAAATTTTGCTTCTTTTTCATTTTTCCCAAAATAATTTTCGAAAAAAAAATTTAATAAAATCATAAAACCAAAAAAATATTTTATGTTTCTTGTTTGAGTCTTGTGTCAAATTTTAAGTTTGGTGTCAATTGCATGTTTTTAAAATTTGTGCATTTTTCGAAAATTCATGCATTGCATTCTTCATGATCTTCAGGATGTTCTTGATGAATCCTCTTGATTGATCTTCAGATTTTCTTGTTGTGTGTTGCATCTTGTTTTTTATATGCATTCTTGCATTCATAGTGTCTAAAAAATAAAAAATTTCTAAGTTTGGTATCTTGCATGTTTTTCTTTTCTTAAAAATTTTCAAAAATAAGTCTTGATGTTCATCTTGACATTCATAGTGTTCTTGCATGTTTCCTTTGTTTTGATCCAAAATTTTCATGCATTGAGTCTTTTTGATGTTTTTCTCTTTTCTTGTTAAAATTCAAAAATAAAAAAAATATCTTTCCCTTTTTTACTCATAAATTTTCGAAAATTTGAGTTGACTTTTTCAAAACTTTTTAAAATTTAGTTATTTCTTATGAGTCAAATCAAATTTTCAGTTTAAAAATTCTATCTTTTTCAAATCTTTTTCAAAAATCAAATCTTTTTCAATTTTTCCTTTATATTTTCGAAAACTTTATGATTGATTTTCAAAATCTTTACAAACAATTAATGTGATTGATTCAAAATTTTTAAGTTTGTTACTTGCCTAATAAGAAAGGTTCAATCTTTAAACTCTAGAATCATATCTTTTTAGTTTCTTGTTAGTCAAGTAATCAACTTTGATTTCAAAATTCAAATCTTTTTAAATTTCTTTTTCAAATCTTTTTCAAAATAAGTTTCAATCACATCTTTTCAAAATCAATTTCAAAATCTTTTCTAACTTCTTTTCTAACTTCTTATCTTTTCAAAAAAATTGATTTTCAAATATTTTTCAATTAACTACTTGAATTTTTGTTTGATTTTAAAAGTTTACTATTTCAATCATATCTTTTTCAAAACTACCTAACTAATTCTATCTCTAATTTTCGAAAATACTTTCCCTCTTTTTCAAAATTCCTTTTTAAAATAACTAATTGTTTTAAATTTAATTTAATTTGATTCAATTTTCCTTTCTTAATTTTCGAATTCTAATTTTAATTTTAAATTAAAAACAAAAATATTTTTTTATTTTAATTTATTTTTCGAAAATTCTTCTCTCTCACCTCTTTCTAATTATGTATTTATCTACTAACACTTCTCTTCTTCTTAAAAATTCGAACCCTCTCTCTCTTTCTGTGTTTGAATTTCTTTTCTTCTTCTACTCACATAAAGGAATCTCTATACTGTGACATAGAGGATTCCTCTTCTTTTCTGTTTTCTTCTTTTTCATATGAGCAGGAACAAGGATAAGAACATTCTTGTTGAAGTTGATCTTGAACCTGAAAGAACTCTGAAGAGGAAGCTAAGGGAAGCTAAAGCACAACTCTCTGGAGAAAATCTAACAGAAATTTTCGAAAAAGAAGGAGACATGGCCGAAAATAATAACAATGCAAGGAAGATGCTTGGTGACTTTACTGCACCTAGTTCCAATTTACATGGAAGAAGCATCTCAATCCCTGCCATTGGAGCAAACAATTTTCAGCTGAAACCTCAATTAGTTTCTCTAATGCAACAGAATTGCAAGTTTTATGGACTTCCATCCGAAGATCCCTTTCAGTTCTTAACTGAATTCTTACAGATCTGTGATACTGTTAAGACCAATGGGGTTGATCCCGAGGTCTACAGGCTTAGGCTTTTCCCATTTGCTATAAGAGACAGAGTTAGAATATGGTTGGACTCTCAACCTAAAGACAGCCTGAACTCTTGGGATAAGCTGGTCACGGCTTTCTTAGCCAAGTTCTTTCCTCCTTAAAAGCTTAGCAAGCTTAGACTGGATGTTCAAACCTTTAGACAAAAGGAAGGTGAATCCCTCTATGAAGCTTGGGAGAGATACAAGGAACTGACCAAAAAGTGTCCTTCTGACATGCTTTCAGAATGGACCATCCTGGATATATTCTATGATGGTCTGTCTGAATTATCAAAGATGTCATTAGACCATTCTGCAGGTGGATCCATTCACCTAAAGAAAACGCTTACAGAAGCTCAAGAACTCATTGACATGGTTACAAATAACCAGTTCATGTACACTTCTGAAAGGAATCCTGTGAGTAATGGGACGCCTCAGAGGAAAGGAGTTCTTGAAATTGATACTCTGAATGCCATATTGGCTCAGAATAAAATATTGACTCAGCAAGTCAATATGATCTCTCAGAGTCTGAATGGATTGAAGGAATCATCCAACAGTACTAAAGAGGCATCTTCTGAAGAAGAAGCTTATGATCCTGAGAACCCTGCAAAAGCAGAGGTGAATTACATGGGTGAACCGTATGGAAACACCTATAATCCCTCATGGAGAAATCATCCAGATTTCTCATGGAAGGATTAACAAAAGCCTCAACAAGGCTTTAATAATGGTGGAAGAAACAAGTTTAGCAATAGCAAACCTTTTCCATCATCTACTCAGCAACAGACAGAGAATTCTGAGCAGAATCTATCTAGCTTAGCAAATATAGTCTCTGATCTATCTAAGGCCACTGTGAGTTTCATGAATGAAACAAGGTCCTCCATTAGAAATTTGGAGGCACAAGTGGGCCAGCTGAGTAAAAGAATCACTGAAATCCCTCCAAGTACTCTCCCAAGCAATACAGAAGAAAATCCAAAAAGAGAGTGCAAGGCCAAAGCCTTACATGATGTGGCCGAACCCAAAGAGGAGGAGGAGAACGTGAATCCTAGTGAGGAAGACCTCCTGGGACGTTCAGTGACCAATAGGGAGTATCCCCTTGAAGAACCAAAGGAATCTGAGGCTCATCTAGAGACCATAGAGATTCCATTAAATCCCCTTCTACCCTTCATGAGCTCTGATGAGTATTCTTCTTCTGAAGAGGATGAAGACATTACTGAAGAGCAAGTTGTTAAATACCTTGGTGCAATCATGAAGCTGAATGCCAAATTATTTGGTAATGAGACTTGGGAAGATGAACCTCCCTTGTTCACCAATGAACTAAATGCATTGGATAGGTAGAAATTACCTCAAAAGAAACAGGATCCTGGTAAATTCCTAATTCCCTGTAACATAGGCACCATGACCTTTGAGAAAGCTCTATGTGACCTGGGGTTAGGAATAAACTTAATGCCACTCTCTGTAATGGAGAAACTAGGGATCTTTGAGGTGCAAGCTGCCAGAATCTCATTAGAGATGGCAGACAACTCAAGAAAATAGGCTTATGGACAAGTAGAGGACGTGTTAGTAAAGGTTGAAGGCCTTTACATCCCTGCTGATTTCATAATCCTAGACACTGGGGAAGGATGAGGATGAATCCATCATCCTTGGAAGACCCTTCCTAGCCACAGCAAGAGCTGTGATTGATGTGGATAGAGAAAAGTTGGTCCTCCAACTGAATGAGGACAACCTTGTGTTTGAAACTCAAGGATCTCCTTCTGTAACCATGGAGAGGAAGCATGAAAAGTTTCTCTCACTGCAGAGTCAACCAAAGCCCCCACAGTCAAACTCTAAGTTTGGTGTTGGGAGGCCACAACCAAACTCTAAGTTTGGTGTTGAACCCCCACATTCAAACTCCAAGTTTGGTGTTGGGAGGTTCCAACCTTGCTCTGATTATCTGTGAGGCTCCATGAGAGCTCACTGTCAAGCTATTGACATTAAAGAAGCGCTTGTTGGGAGGCAACCCAATGTTATTTAATCATATCTATTTTATTTTCTTTTTATTATTTTGTTTTTTATTAGGTTGATGATCATGTGAAGTCACAAAAACTACTGAAAAATTAAAAACAGAATGAAAAACAGCATTGAAAATAGCACACCTTGGAGGAGAGCAGTCTGGCATTTAAACGCCAGAAACAAGCATCTGTCTGGCATTTAACGCCAGAAACAGGCACCAAGCTGGCATTTAACACCAGAAACAAGCATCTGTCTGGCGTTAAACGCCAGAAACAAGCTACATTTGGGCGTTTAACGCCAGAAACAGGCAGCAGTCTGGTGTTAAACGCCAGGATTGCACAGCAAGGGCGTTTTACACGCCTAATTAGAGCAGGGATGTTAAGTCCTTGACCCCACTTGATCTGTGGACCCCACAGGATCCCCAACTTTTTCTTCTCTCCTCTTCACACCTTTTCATAACTCTCTTCCCCAAATACCCTGCACTAATCACCTCAATCACTCTTTCCCATCACCTCTTCACCACTCACATCCATCATCTCTTCCCCATAAACCCCACCTACCTTTAAAATTCAAACTAATTTCCCTCCCAAACCCAACCCTAATGGCCGAACCCTACACCCCCCTCACTCCTATATAAACCCCCCACTCCTTCTTCATTTTCACACAACACAACCCTCTCTTCTTCTCCTTGGCCGAATACATCTTCTTCCCCTATCTCCTCCATTTTTTTCTTCTTCTACTACTTTCTTTCTTCTTTTGCTCGGGGACGAGCAAACATTTTAAGTTTGGTGTGGTAAAAGCATAGTTTTTTGTTTTTCCATAACCATTTATGGCACCTAAGGCCAGAGAAACCTCTAGAAAGAGGATAGGGAAGGCAATTGCTTCCACCTCTGAGTCATGGAAGATGGAGAGATTCATCTCAAAGGTCCATCAAGACCACTTCTATGAAGTTTTGGCCAAGAAGAAAGTGATCCCTGAGGTTCCTTTCAAGCTCAAAAAGAATGAGTATCCGGAGATCCGACTTTAGATCCAAAGAAGAGGTTGGGAAGCTCTCACCAACCCCATTCAACAATTCGGGATCCTAATGGTTCAAGAGTTCTATGCAAACGCATGGATCACTAGGAACCATGATCAAAGTGTGAACCCGAATCCAAAGCATTGCCTCACCATGGTTCGGGGGAAATACTTAGATTTCAGTCCGGAAAATGTAAGGCTAGCGTTCAACTTGCCAATGATGGAAGAGAACGCATGCCCCTACACAAGAAGGGTCAACTTTGATCAAAGGTTGGACCAAGTCCTCATAGACATATGTGAGGAAGGAGCTCAATGGAAAATTAACTCAAGAGGCAAGTCGGTTCAATTAAGAAGGCATGACCTCAAACCATTGGCTAGGGGATGGTTAGAGTTCATTCAATGCTCAATCATTCCTACTAGTAACCGGTCTGAAGTTACTATAGACCGAGCCATCATGATCCATAGTATCATGATTGGAGAGGAGGTGGAAGTTCATGAGATTATACCTCAAGAACTTTACAAGGTGGCTGACAAGTCCTTCACATGGGCAAGGTTAGCCTTTCCTCACCTCATATGCCACCTCTGCAATTCGGCTGGAATTGACATAGAGGGAGACATCCTCATTGAAGAGGACAAGCCCATCACTAAGAAAAGGATGGAGCAAACAAGAGATCTTGGACCTCAGCAAGAGCATGAGGAAATTCCCCACCATGAAATCCCTGAGATGCCTCAAGGCACTACAAGAAAAACACCCATTCAGGTACACTTGAAAAGTGTAGCCAAAAGTGAAAAAAAATGATGCCTTAGGCTACGATTACGATTTTTGGGCTACGGCTACGCTTTTTGGGGTGATTCCTATTCGGCCGTTGCCTATTCTCAAAGGCTACGCTTTTCTGCACCAAGGGCTACGCTTTTGGCGTTTAGGAATAGGCTACGCTTTTCAAGTGATGCTGTGCAGGACCAAAGGCTACGCTTTTCAGCTTCCATTTTTACTAGAATAGGCTACGCTTTTCAACACTATTGCATCACCTGTCAAGCGTAGCCACATTATATTCCATGGCTACTTTTTATAAGTGTAGTCTTAGGTCCCTCGTTTTTTTTTGTATACTATAGCTACTGTATATAAGTGTAGCCTTAGGTCCCTTATTATTTTTTTTATTTTATATATATATAATATTTTAATAATTATTAATACAACATAATATTTAATACTATGATTACATATATAATAATTCTGCATTTTTAATTAAATGAGTTAAATATTATAAACTAAAAATAAATACATAATTATACTAAATAATTTTTTTTAAATAATAAAAATTATCTGTAACCAAAATATATTTATAATGATGATCCAAAAGTACTAGAATAATGTTAATTTTAAATATTCATACATCTCATATTAAAATAAACATAGCCATATCAAAATAACTATGATATCACTTAGAATTTACTACTAATACTCTATAAAAAACTAAAATATTATATCCTACATAAGTATCTTCTAATAAAAGTCATTAGTCAACTATACATGTATCCATTCCCAACACTACTCTATCTTAGCCAATAAACCACAATAATAATCAACTTAATCTTCATTATCATCATCCTCAATATTATCCTGCATAATTATATAGAAAAGTAATTAGAAAAATATTTATAATGACATTCACAATTATAAAAATTAAAAAACCAGACTCAAAACTATCAATGACTGATATCATTAATCCTTTCTGTACCGTGTACAAGTTTCACCAATGCATAGTAGTGTTTCACAAATCCAAAATTAGAATTCAAAGATCAAAAAAGCATAAGCTATAAACCATAAGATAAAGAGCTATAATTTAAAAAATCATCACCCTAGCAGCTAGACAAAAATTCCCTACCTCCCACAATGCCAAAATCAGAACTGTTACCACAAAGTTTCCCTATTCTCTTCACATTTAAAAAGTTGAACTCTCCTACACAAGTCAATCTTGAATTATTACTCCTCCAACTACTACTACTACATGTAGCAGCAACATATAGAACATGATTAGGAATAACACCTAAAAGCTAAAATTTTAATATATTATTATCATGTTATACATACTATATCTGCTGTTGTAACATTTTTTTAAATTAAAACTAATAACTTTAATTTGAAAATACTAATACTATAAGTCTATAACCATAGCTAGTATTATTTGCTTTTTATCGGCAGATGAATGAAAAAATAGAGAAAAATTCATATATACCAAGTCATCCTATGTTTCTAGTTTGCACAAAATCAGAAATACAACAACCAGAATTTCACAAACAATTTTCAGCCATAGCAATACAACTCAAGTGTTAAAGTATTAATAAAGCCAGCAACATATGATTTCCAGCCATAGCAATTAAATGCAAGCAAAAAACTATGGAATTAGGAAAAGAAGGACATACCACATCGATGTTCGAAAAATGCGTTGATCCATGAGCGCTTTATTAGTTCACTTTATGAGAGGAAAAAGAATACCGAATACAAAAATGGATGTCAGTGTTGAAAAGGATCTCGTGTTTTGCATGGAGAGAACGTATCATATTATGAACAAGAGGGAGAGTTAACTTTTATACTCAATAAAATAGAACACACAGATGCTAATGTTTTGAAACTTTTAAATAATTATTATTTTTTTAATTCATGTAATAGCATTGATCACTAATAGCATACTTCTAAAGTGAGTTAACTCTTAATTCATGTGACACACATATCATTGCAAGAAGTCAGAGGAGGAGATATGTGCTCAGTTTTATAGGGGAACAAAGTGAAACAGGACCAATAAACCAACCAAACTAGGAATTAGTAGTTGAATAATTTTCTTTTTCCAACCGTAGTTGCAGCTTCCAGGCTTACAAGGTCTAAGTGGAAGTCAAGCAGTTCAGGCGACCTATCAGCTAGAACCTAGAGCCAAAATAGCAAAATGGAAAGAAGGTAAGTGATCAAATGATATATTCCTTTAGTGCAATTGTTATTATACCTTGCAAAGATAGTGCATTAGTGTCATCTTATTGTTAGAAGCACGAGTGTCGGTAAGCTTAAAAGACTATCCAACTTGAATCCAATTGCGGATCTTGCATAAATTAAATAAATAAAAAGTAATCCATAAACTGTAAGTTTATGTTAGAAAAGATCTAACAGAATTAAATTAAATTTTAACTGCTGAAAAATTAAGAAGGGCCTATGATTATCCAAACATAGAAAATTGAGAGAGCTAGAATGATGTCCTAGAGAATGATAAGGACATTAACATTTAAAGGAAAAAAGTACATACCCCTAGCTGTTCCTTGATTTAATGTATTACCCAAAAAAAAGAATTTTCTTCATGATCTTCAGCTTGACAGACTTTCGGACCTATTCCCAAGAGAAAATGCATGAGGTCAAAGAAATACCAATAACACAGTTTGTTAGTTTCATGCATGATAAACCACTATTTCATGGTTTATCTTGTGCTCAATTGAGTGGATTTTATCAACTCTTTACCCACTTATTCATACTATTTGCATGGTTTTATATTTCCTTCCTGATTATGTGCTATGATTGAAAACATGCTTCTTTGATCTTATATTTGCTTATTATTAATCCTCTCTTATTACCATTAGATGCCTTGATATGTGTGTTAAGTGATTTTAGAGATTACAGGGCAGGAATGGCTCAGAGGATGGAAAGGAAGCATGCAAAAATGGAAGGAATACAAGAAGTTGGAGAACTAGCTAAGCTGTCCAGCCTGACCTCTTTGCACTCAAACGGCTATAATTTTAACTACAGAGGTCCAAACGACGCGGTTCCAGTTGCGTTGGAAAGCTAACGTCAGGGGCTTCGATTTGATATATAATATGTTATAGTTCCCCTGAAGCTAGGTGACGCGACCGCGTGATCTATGCGGCCGCATCGCAGTGATGGAAATCCAGCGTGGCAAAATTCGAAACCAGCGAATTCTGGACTGTTTTTGACCCAGTTTGCGGCCCAGAAAACACAGATTAGAGGCTATAAAGTAGGAGAACGCATCCATACATAGGAGGCTCTCATAATTCATAATTTTATGAGTAGATGTAGTTTTTAGAGAGAGAGGTTCTCTCCTCTCTCTTAGGATTAGGATTTAGGACTTCTCATAATTTTAGGAGTGACTCTCAATTCAGGTTCAATGTTCTTTTATTTTTTTTTCCATGCATGTCTATGTCAGATTTAAGTTCTTTTGTTAATGCAATTTGAGGTATTTCAGTTTAATATTGCTTTCTTTTATTTACATGATTACTGCTTCCCATCTGAAGACATCTTTATTCCAATAGATTTACTTTTTCCCTTTTGGTTTTAGTTAAGAAATCAGTAACTCAGGAGTTATCCAACTTAACAGCATAATTGTTAATTGTTATCTTGCCAATTGAATTGAACTTCAATAATCCCAATCTTTTCTTAGGAAATAAATAGGATTCGAAGATCAAACCAAATAATCCCCTGACTTACCTTTACTTTATTAAAGGTTGACTAAGTGGAATTAAGATTCAATTTTCATTATCATTGATAAGGATAACTTGGTCTGGACTTTCAATTTCTCTTACCTTGCCAAGAGTTTAGTTTACAGTCATTTATTTATTTTACTTATCATTTAAATATATCTGTGCCCATTGCCCAAACTCCAAATTTCTCAAAACCCCAATTTTACAATCTTCATAACCAATAATAAGAACATACTTCCCTGCAATTTCTTGAGAAAACGACCCGAGGTTTAAATACTCGGTTATCAATTTTAAAGGGGTTTGTTACTTGTGACAACCAAAACGTTTGTACGAAGGGATTTTTGTCGGTTTAGAGACTATATCTACAACGCGACTGTTTTTATGACATTCTTTACTGGCAAAAATCCTAACATCAAAATGGCGCCGTTGCCGGGGAATTGCAAACGTGTGCCTTATTATTGGTTATTGTAAATATTTTTTTGCTTTTTGTTTGTTTATTTGTTTTTATTTTTGTTTTTATTTTTACTTTTTCATAAATTAAGAGGTTATTTGTTTTTATTTAGTTATTAAAAAAATTTTCAAAAATTTATTCTTAGTGTTCATCTTGATCTTCAAGTTGTTCTTTGCGTTCATCTTGACCTTCAAGCTGTTCTTAGTTGTTTTCTTCGTTTTGATCTAAAAATTTGAAATTTGGTGTCATTTTATTGTTTTTCTCTCTCCTTATTAAATTCAAAAATATTTTTTTATTAATTTTTTTCGGAAAAAATAATAAAAAAAAATATTTCAGATTTTTATTTTTTAAAATTTTTATCTTATCTTATCTTATTTCAAAAATCAAATTTCAAAAATTCAAATTTAAAAATCTTCAAAATTTAAATTTAAAAATTTTCAAATTTCAAATTTCAAATTTCAAATATTCAAATTTCAAAAATTCAAAATTCAAATTTCCAAATTTTAAATTTCAAAATTTAATTTTCAAATTCAAAATTTAAATAACCTTTTAATTTAAATTTATTTTTATTTTCATTTTTAACTTTTATTTACTACTATGAACTCTCACCCCTTTGGCTATGAGTCTGGTTACAATTATGTTGCAGGAAGAAGAAATTACAATGAGAACAGGCATCAAGGTTGGAACAATCAAAGATGGGAGGAGCCACAAAGATTTAATCAACCCTCATGGCAACAACCACCTCCAATGGACTATCAACAACCACCATCATATGCCTATGAACCTCCTCAACACAACTTTGGACCACCACACTCACAAGCCCCTTTCCGCCATTCACCTCCATATGACCCTAACCCTCAACCACCATACCAACCACCTTATGACCCATATGAACCATATATAGAACCACCCCAATTCCAACCCAATTACTCCCAAGAACCACCACTTCAATATTCATCATCTCCATATCCATCAATCCAAGAGCACTATGATCCTACTTATGAAAGCCGAGTGCATCAAGAGGCAAAGGATCGTCTCAAGAAAACAGTGGATCGATTTCAGGCAACCACTCAACAACTGGGGCAAGCATTAATTCAATGGGCTTCTAGGTACTTAAATACACAAGGATCAGCCACAGTCCCATGTGGATAGTCTAGTGAAGAGCGTAGCATGAAGGAAATACAAGAAACCCCAGTGGACGAGACAGAGAATGAATTCGTACTAGAACAAGTAGAAGACACTGTCATTGTTCAAGAAGAAGAAGAAGTAGTTGAAGACTTAGGAGATGCAGAACCTCCATGGGAAAGTCCAATCATAGAACCCCCTTCCAAGACGTTTGAAATTGATGCTGAGGAGGGTGTACAACCTCCAAAGCATATCATAGTTGAAGACTTGGAAGAGGTTGATCAAGAGATGGAGATTCAAGAAGAAGAAGCACAACCTCCCATACCCTTGGAAAGCAATGAAGAGGAGATTAAATTGGAAGATAGCTGCCAAGAGGAAGAGGTTGAAATTGAAGAAGCTTGCAAAGAGGTGGTAATTATCAGAGAAGAGCATAAGGGAGTGGAACTTGCAATTTCATTAAAAATACCTCCCACTAAGTTGCCATCATCCTTCACAACATTCAAGTGGGTAAAATCCATATCCATTAGCTTCCTAATTCCACTTGAATATGGGCTACTGGAGATGGATGGTCAACTTAGAGCTCTTTGTGGCATTAAGAGTAAGAGGAAGATGGTCAAAGAATTGTCCTGCAAGGTTCATTATGGTTGCAAGCTTTAAGTTTAAACGCAAAGGTTGGTGTAAAGCTCAACTGAATGGGTCTAGGAAGTTGTTTGACCGCTTTAGTGAGAATTCAGATTGCTCGCTACCCGGATGGAATCATGATAATCAACACAAAGACGGGTGTAAAAGCAAGATTTGGGATCCTGGAATCTGTTCTGACATCCAACACCCTGGGAGCCTAAGAATCTTTTTGAAGCTGCTCAAGGGTTTTACATGCCTAGTTTGGGACCCCGGAGGTTACTGGAATCACAAATATTGGTGGGGATTCCTGGATCAGTACAAGCACAAGCCACCATAGCAGGAATCTCATCAAATGTCCAACTTAAGGACTATAACTAAAAGTGCTAGGTGGGAGACAACCCACCATGGTATGATCGTTCCCTTTTCATTACTTAGTTTTATTTATTTTGAATTTTATTTTATTTTGTTATATTGAACCTGGAGTTTTGCATCACATTCATATTAACACTGCATTCTGCATTTTTCAGATTATAAAAAAAAAAAGCGAGCACGCGACGTGACCGCATTTGCGACGCGTCCGCGTCGCAAGGAGAGAAGAGAAAATAAAAACGAATAGAGAGTCACGCTGGAGCGAGGCTGGAGGCGTGCCAGTGGCACAATTCGTCCCACGCGACTGCGTCGCTGACGCGTCTGTGTCGCAGGGGAATACAAGCCTCCCACACGATCGCATGCCCCACGTGGCCGCGTGACTTGAAAATCGACGTCAACCAGGTGCATGGCCGAAAGTTGAGCTGGAGTTGGGCTGGACTCGTGTTGGTAGCCCAAGCCTCACCACGCGAACGCGTGCCTCACGCGTCCGCGTCATATCCCCATGATGGCCACTCACGCGATCGCATGCCCCACGCGATCGCGTCACCCAGAATTTTGGCAAAAAGAGTTTCGAACAGAGAGTTGCGCGACCGCGAGGCTGAACTCGCGCTAATCGCACAAAACAGGCCATGCGATCACGTGACCCACGCGTCCGCGTCATTTGACCTTCTTGCGCACCACGCGACCGCGTCACTCACGCGTCCGCGTCACAAGCGGCGCACAGGATATCCAGATCAGCCAATTTTCTCATCCTTTCTTCTCTATTCCTTATTTTTTATCTTTTCTTATTTCTTTCTTCTTCCTTTCTTATTTTCCTTCACCTCCATTCTAGTTTATTTACATACTTTCATTCATTGCATTATTTTCATTGGTGTTAGAAATTTATTTGGGTCATTATTTCTATATTTTACTTGTGGATTATTAGAGGAATTATTTGACAATTATATATATTTATTTTTAAAGGGTTGCTTGCATGTTCAATTTATTATTTTCATTAGATTATTTAACATGCATGCTATGTGTTTGTGAACACACCCGTATGGCATTGTGCACTGCTTTTCAGTATCTTTTATCCTACTACTCTGAATGCTTGCTTTTCATAAACTCCCTTTACTATTGTATTAATTGAAATTAATTGTCAATACAAATGTGATGGTTTGTTACAAAGTAATGCTTGGTCTATGCTACTCATGCCCTTTGCCGGCATGCCAATAAACACCTTGCATTCACTTGTCTTTACATGCACTAGCTATTTCCCATTGTTGGCTTTTCACATGTACTCGCGAGCATGTGATAATGTCAGTAATATCTTAATGTTCATCCATCACCACCTTTTCCGTTATCTTCCTTGCTATATATATCTCTTTGAATTTAATTTACTTTCTCTTCCCTTTTTCAGGATGGCCACCAAGAAAGGAAAAGAGAAAGCCATTCCCAAATCAACAGCAAGGAAAGGAACAAAAAGAGCCCCAGCTGAGGAACTACAACCCCCATCCACTTGCACATCTTAGCATGCACCGAGGACGGTGCAATCTTTAAGTGTGGGGAGGTCGATACCGATCTCCGTGGGTTAGCACATCCCTGTCTCAACACCAATGTTTAAATTTTCTTTATTAAATTATTCCTGTGTGTTTTCTTCTCTATGATTGTAATCTATACTTTGTTCCAATCTATATGTCCATTATTTAGTATATTTACATGCTTGCATATGATTGAGGCCATTATTTGTTATTAACTCACTTATCCCAAATAAGCCTACCTTTTACATCACCTTTGTTAGCCCCTTGAGCTTTTAATCCCCTCTTGTTCTATAACCACATTACTAGCCTTAAGCAGAAAAATAAATTAAAAATCCCAAGTGAATCTTTGGTTAGCTTAAGATAGAAATTGTGCATCAACTAAGTGTGGGAACATGGGTTGATAAGGGAATGTAACATGTTTCTAATTTATTTGAATATTAGAAATTTGGGAACCTACTCATGAAAAACCAAAATAGAAAGATAATAGAAAATCCATGTGCATTGATAAGTTATGTTTATTTCTCTACAAAAAAAAAGAGAAAAAGAAAAAAAAAAGAGAAAAAGAAAAAAAATAATATATATATATATATATATATATATATATATATATAATAAATAAATAAGGGGACAAAATTACCCCAATGTTAAGTTAATAAAAGATCAATGCACATGTGATAAAAATTAAAGAAAATTTGGTACATGAGTATGGGAATTATACAAAAAGTGAGAATTATTGGTAGTTAGGGATGATTCTAAAGTTATATAGAGTATATGTATGTTAGGTGAAAGCTTAGGTTAATTAAAGATTCAATTTATAAAGCTCACTTAGCCATATACATATACCCTTACCCTTACCTTAGCCCCATTACAACCTTGAAAAGACCTCATAATGTTTGCATTGGTACATTAAATTTTTGTTGATTGGTTAGATGAAGAACAAGGTCTAGAAAGTATGACTAGAGAAGAGTAGAGTGATTGACCCTATACACTTGAGAGATTAGAGTGATATACACTACCAGTGAGGGTTCAACGCTTAAATTCTATGTTCCCTGCTTTCATGAGCTGTCTTCTTACAAGTTTACTTGCTTTTATTGTATAATTTGAATTAGTGGAAATTGGTTTGTATTTGTCTTGGAGAACTTATTTATTTTTAACCAAGTAGGTAGAATCATTTTGCATGTAGTTGCATTCATATAGATAGGTTGCATTTCATACTTTCCTCTTCATCTTTATAGCTTCTCTTGAGCTTAGCATGAGGACATGCTAGTGTTTAAGTGTGAGGAGGTTGATAAACCACTATTTCATGGTTTATCTTGTGCTCAATTGAGTGGATTTTATCAACTCTTTACCCACTTATTCATACTATTTGCATGGTTTTATATTTTCTTCCTGATTATGTGCTATGATTGAAAACATGCTTCTTTGATCTTATATTTGCTTATTATTAATCCTCTCTTATTACCATTAGATACCTTGATATGTGTTTTAAGTGATTTCAGAGATTACAGGGCAGGAATGACTCAGAGGATGGAAAGGAAGCATGCAAAAATGGAAGAAATACAAGAAGTTGGAGAAATAGCTAAGCTATCCAACCTGACCTCTTCGCACTCAAACGGCTATAACTTTAGCTACAGAGGTTCAAACGACGCGGTTCCAGTTGCGTTGGAAAGCTAACGTCTGAGGCTTCGATTTGATATATAATATGTTATAGTTTTTCTGACGCTAGGCGACGCGACCGTGTGATCCATGCGGCCGCATTGCAGTGACGAAAATCCAGCGTGGCAAAATTTGAAACCAGCGAATTCTGGACTGTTTTTGACCCAGTTTGCGGCCCAGAAAACACAGATTAGAGGCTATAAAGTAGGGAAATGCATCCACACATAGGAGGCTCTCATAATTCATAATTTTAGGAGTAGATGTAGTTTTTAGAGAGAGAGGTTCTCTCCTCTCTCTTAGGATTAGGATTTAGGACTTCTCATAGTTTTAGGAGTGACTCTCAATCCAGGTTCAATGTTCTTTTATTTATTTTTCCATGCATGTCTATGTCAGATTTAAGTTCTTTTGTTAATGTAATTCGAGGTATTTCAGTTTAATATTGCTTTCTTTTATTTACATAATTACTGCTTCCCATCTGAAGACATCTTTATTCCAATAGATTTACTTTTTCCCTTTTGGTTTTGGTTAAGAAATCAGTAACTCAAGAGTTATTCAACTTAACAGCATAATTGTTAATTGTTATCTTGCCAATTGAATTGAACTTCAATAATCCCAATCTTTTCTTAGGAAATAAATAGGATTCGAAGATCAAACCAAATAATTCCCTGACTTACCTTTACTTTAGTAAAGGTTGACTAAGTGGAATTAAGATTCAATTTTCATTATCATTGATAAGGATAACTTGGTCTGGACTTCCAATTTCTCTTACCTTGCTAAGATTTTAGTTTACAGTCATTTATTTATTTTACTTGTCATTTAAATATATCTGTGCCCATTGCCCAAACTCCAAATTTCTCAAAACCCCAATTTTACAATCTTCATAACCAATAATAAGAACATACTTCCCTGCAATTCCTTGAGAAGACGACCCGAGGTTTAAATACTCGGTTATCAATTTTAAAGGGGTTTGTTACTTGTGACAACCAAAACGTTTGTACCAAGAGATTTTTGTCGGTTTAGAGACTATATCTACAACGCGACTGTTTTTATGACATTCTTTACTGGCAAAAATCCTAACGTCAATGCACAATGTACCTCTTCACAAGCAGAGTTCACAGCTTTTAAACTCTTCTTAAATTCTGTAACCTGCAAAAAGAAGAAAGCATAACTGAATCAAACATAAAGAAAAATATAGCAAGCACCACCATACCTGAGACAGAAATTGAATCTTGAAAGAGAATACTCTTAACTTTGACTCTACTCGTGGCACCTTCATCAGCTCTAAAAAATACTGAAACATGACCAAATATATACAAGGATATGATTATAGATACATAGTATGATATTGCATTAGGAAAGGCCAAAAGAATTGTTTTATAACCAACATCTAAAGGAAAAGCGGGGACATGTAATAAATTGCTTCTTTCTTTCTAGAAGCAAGCAGGCAACAACAAATCTGTAACTATACGTGATATAGACCTTGAATTCATATGAGCTGCCTTCCAAGGAAACAGACTTCTTGTACAATTTTATTGATCATTATCATATGTTAGATTCACTTCCAAAATCAAAGCCTTGCCGCATTCAGTTCTTTAACCTCTGCAGCTAATTATTTATACCCAGAATTTTGCAATTTCCAGTTTCCATGCCAACAATTGTTTTTTCTTGTTTTTTCCCTTAAAATAAGTTTCCTCTCTTCTCTACTTCATTTCTCCACCATTCCTCCCAACTCCCTATCAGATTTTAAAGTAAGTAAAGGGTCTAAAAAATCAAATGCTGGTAGATGGATCCTAGTTATGGAGCCTACAAATAGTATCCTATATAATTCTGAGTACTTAGATTTACACTAAATTAGCTATTATAAATCATGATATGGCTATAACAAATTAGTACACACCTGTTCACATTTTCCCAAATTCTCTTTGTCACCAGTGTATCCCTTCATAAACAAGGGGAATCAAAATTAGAAAAGCAAACAAACCAGAGTAAAAGATATGTTTCTATAACAGCAGACGCCAAATGAGAAACCTTAGCTGACAAAACAAGATGTAAGAATTAAGTATGATAAGTTTGTTAATCTTTACCTTCAAAAGTTCCATCTCTTCTTTGGTAGGACAAAACTTAATGAGATTTTCCACCTGATCTACATCTAATACTGATTCATCCATAGCCAGCACAGCAGCCTGAGAATATCCATTTTAACATGTTAGATAATACTTAACCACATTGTTCGAGGTGGATATTTCAAATTTGCTGGCAAGAGCTATTACTGGTGGCCTTAGGCACATATACAAGTCAATCAAATTTCAATAAGCATCTTCTATGTAAATAAAAAACACTAATATTTACTAGAAAGCAACATGCATAAGAATGATATTTTCATTATAAAATCTTCTATCCTGAATGATCAAAAAACTTATTCACACCAATTTGCAGCTTACCATCATATCAGGAAGTGGCATCTTAACCTTAGTGAGCATAATTTCAATATTGTGCAAATAATTTCTCTCCCTTGCTTTTTTTAGCTGCTTGGGCATCGCTCCTTGTATCATTCTTTGCACCAGTACCATTTTCTCCCGCATCATCCTACCAAATCAATGAATACAAGTATGTAATCAATAATCCTGGATTATTCTTTGAACCACTAGATGTGAACGAACCTTAGTCTCATTAGTCTTTGTATCCTTTCCACTGACTTTGCCTTCCTAGAACAGATTCAGCGCCTGACACAGGCTATACGGATCCAATATCAGTGATGAGAAGGAAGAGCTTAAAGAACCATTGATCAGTAATTCCCAATCTTTTGGCTTCTATCTGCTTTAGCTCTGCAAATTCATAGCACACACAAACCACAAATGGTGTTAGAAATAATAAACTCTGTTTGAAGAGGCGACAATTCGCACACTTGAGGCTAATAATCTTCTCAAACAAAAAAGAAAACCCTAACGAAGCAAGAAGCAGAAACTCATAAAATTAGAAAGCCCAAAAAATAGAACCCCCAAAACCTTCAAAAATTCACAGAAGAAAAATCCATACACAGAGAACAAGTGAGATAGAGGGTGAGACAAAGAGAGAGCGAATGAGATAAAAAGTGATATGACGAGCGACAAAGAGAATGAGATTGAGAATTATTGTAGGTGGTCTGCGATTGCTTCTCGGCTACCCGGAAGCAAAAACCATTCATGCAGTAAAATCCCTAATTAAAAACCCTAAAATTGGAACCCAAAACCTCCCAAATTTCACAGAACAAACTAAAAATCGATACATACCTTCTCAAGTGAGCGGCGATGACGATGCTGAGCGACAACGATGATGCTGAGCAGCGACAGTGAGCACACGCGATGATGATACTGAGCGGCGACAGTGAGTACATGAGATGGCGATGCTAAGGCGACGGTCAGCGCACACAACGACGATGGTCTGCGCGGCGGAGCCCTAGCCGGCGTCGTCCTCTCCTTCCTTTCCCTCTCATCTTTTCTTCTCTTCTTCTTCCTGTTCTCCACTTTTCTGATTTTTTTCCTCTTGTGTGTGTGTGTTGAGTGAGGATGAGAGTGTGAGCTGGTGAGTGGTGAGCTGGTGAGCGGTGCAACGATGTGTTGAGTAGTGGGTGGTGACTGGCGGTGAGTGATGACTGGGTGATGAGCGAGGGTTCTTCGCGATGATGAGTGATGAGCTTTGGAGGGAACGAAAATTTTACTAAGTGTTGTGAGTTTGCTTTCGATCGAAAAAAAAAAGAGGGAAAAGCGCTTATTAGGCATCATTTTAAAAGCGTACCCAAAACTTAACAAATAGACTACTTTCAAAAAGCGTTCTCTTTGATATAAAATGTGGACCCATAGATATTAACATAGGGGTACGCTTTATAAGTGATTTCTATAATACCTAAGGCTACAATTTTTAAATGATGCCAAAATTGTGTTTCCTTTTCTCTAAAAAAAAGGCAACACTGAGAAAAGCGTAGCCTATTCTATAAATAGGCTACGCTTTTCAAATGTAGCTTAAAAAAAGTGTGGCTGAATGAGTATTTTTCTTGTAGTGAGGGATGCACTTTCCTCCACAAAACTATTGGGAGCAAATCAACACTTTCCTAGGAGAATTAAGCTCTAACATGGGACAACTAAGGATGGAGCACCAAGAGCATTTCATCATCCTCCATGAAATTAGAGAAGATCAAAGAGCTATGAGGGAGGAGCAACAAAGACAAGGAAGAGACATAGAGGAGCTCAAAAGCACCATTGGTCCTTCAAGAAGAGGAAGACGCTACCCTCACTAAGGTGGACTCATTCCTTAATCTCCTTGTCTATTTATTTTCTGTTTTCGGTTTCCATGCTTCATGTTCAATTATGTTTGTGTCTTTACTAGATGATCATTAGTGTTTAAGTGTCTATGTCTTAAAGCTATGAATGTCCTATGACTCCATCACCTCTCTTAAATGAAAAATGTTTTAATTACAAAAGAACAAGAAGTACATGGTTTCGAATTCATCCTTGAAACTAGTTTAATTATTTTGATGTGGTGACAATACTTTTTGTTTTTTGAATGAATGCTTGAACAGTGCATATGTCTTTTGAAGTTGATGTTTATGAATGTTAAATATGCTGGCTCTTGAAAGAATGATGAAAAGGAGAAATGTTATTTGATGATCTGAAAAATCATAAAAATGATTCTTGAAGCAAGAAAAAGCAGTGAAGAACAAAGCTTGCAGAAAAAATGGCGAAAAAAAATGGCGAAAATAAAAGAAAAAGAAAAAGAAAAAGAAAAAGCAAGCAGAAAAAGCCAAAAGCTCTTTAAACCAAAAGGCAAGAGCATAAAGCCAATAGCCCTTAAAACCAAAAGGCAAGGGCAATAAAAAGGATCCAAGGCTTTGAGCATCAGTGGATAGGAGGGCCTAAAGGAATAAAATCTTGGCCAAAGCGGCTAAACCAAGCTATCCCTAACCATGTGCTTGTGGCGTGAAGGTGTCAAGTGAAAACTTGAGACTGAGCGGTTAAAGTCAAGGTCCAAAGCAAAAAAAAAAAAGAGTGTGCTTAAAAACCCTGGATACCTCTAATTGGGGACTTTAGCAAAGCTGAGTCACAATCTGAAAAGGTTCACCCAATTATGTGTCTATGGCATTTATGTATCCGGTGGTAATACTGGAAAACAAAGTGCTTAGGGCCACGGCCAAGACTCATAAAGTAGCTGTGTTCAAGAATTAACATACTAAACTAGAGAATCAATAACACTATCTGAACTCTGAGTTCCTATAGATTCCAATCATTCTGAACTTCAATGAATAAAGTGAGATGCCAAAACTATTCAAGAGGCAAAAAGCTACAAGTCCCGCACATCTGATTGGAGCTAAGTTTCATTGATATTTTGGAATCTATAGTATATTCTCTTCTTTTTATCCTATTTGATTTTCAGTTGCTTGGGGACAAGCAACAATTTAAGTTTGGTGTTGTGATGAGCGGATAATTTATACGCTTTTTGGCATTGTTTTTACATAGTTTTCAGTATAATTTAGTTAGTTTTTAGTATATTTTTATTAGTTTTTAAATAAAAATCATATTTCTGGACTTTACTATGAGTTTGTGTGTTTTTCTGTGATTTCAGGTAATTTCTGGCTAAAATTGAGGGACTTGAGCAAAAATCAGATTCAGAGGTTGAAGAAGGACTGCAGATGCTGCTGGATTCTGACCTCCCTGCACTCAAAGTGGATTTTCTGGAGCTACAGAGCTCCAAATGGCGTGCTCTCAATTGATTTGTAGGGCTTTCCAGAAATATATAATAGTCCATACTTTGCCCGAGTTAAGACGACGCAAACTGGTGTTCAACGCCAGTTCCATGCTGCATTCTAGAGTTAAACGCCAAAAACAGGTTGCAAAGTGGAGTTAAACGCCAGAAACAGGTTACAAACTGGTGTCAACTCCAAGAGAAGCCTCTACACGTGAAAGCTCAATGCTCAGCCCAAGCACACACCAAGTGGGCCCCAGAAGTGGATTTCTGCATCATTTTCTCATTTCTGTAAACCCTAGTAACTAGTTTAGCATAAATAGGACTTTTTACTATTGTATTTACATCATCTTTTGGAACATCGTTGGATTATCCTTTGATCTTTAGATCACATTTGGGGGCTGGCCATTCGGCCATGCCTGAACCTTCATCACTTATGTATTTTCAACGGTAGAGTTTCTACACACCATAGATTAAGGTGTGGAGCTCTGCTGTTCCTCATGAATTAATACAAAGTACTATTGTTTTTCTATTTAATTCAAGCTTATTCCGATTCTAAGATATTCATTCGCACCTCAATATGAATGTGATGATCGTGACAGTCATCATCATTCCCAACCCATGAACGCGTGCCTGACAACCACTTCCGTTCTACCTTAGATTGAATGAGTATTTCTGAGATTCCTTAATCAGAGTCTTCGTGGTATAAGTTAGAATCCATGGATGGCCATTCTTGAGATCCGGAAAGTCTAAACCTTGTCTGTGGTATTCCGAGTAGGATCTGGGAAGGGATGGCTGTGACGAGCTTCAAACTCGCGAGTGCTGGGCGTAGTGACAGACGCAAAAGGATCAATGGATCCTATTCCAGCATGATCGAGAACCGACAGATGATTAGCCATGCAGTGACAGCGCATTGGACCATTTTCACTGAGAGGACAAGATGTAGCCATTGACAACGGTGATGCCTAACATACAGCTTGCCATAGAAAGGAGTATGAATGATTGGATGAAGACAATAGGAAAGTAGAGGTTCAGGAGGAACGAACGCATCTCTATACGCTTATCTGAAATTCTCACCAATGAATTACATAAGTATCACTATCTTTATTTTACGTTTTATTTATCTTTTTAATTATTAAATCTCCATAATCAATTGAATCCGCCTGACTGAGATTTACAAGGTGACCATAGCTTGCTTCAAGCCGACAATCTCCGTGGGATCGACCCTTACTCACGTAAGGTTTATTACTTGGACGACCGAGTGCACTTGCTGGTTAGTTGTGCGAAGTTGTGACAAAGAACTAAGATTATGAATGTGCGTATTGAGTTTTTAGCACCGTTACCAAGGAATAGAACCGTCACGATTTCCGCGCACCAAAAAGCTTTGTTAGGTCCTCTACAGAGAGTTGCACCTTAGCTTCTCTTAGCTTTCTCTTCAAGGTCCTTTCAGGTTCAGGATCAGCTTCATCAAGAATGCCCTTGTCCTTGCTCCTGCTCATATGAAAAGAGAGGAGAAGAAAATATGGAATCTTCTATGTCACAGTATAGAGATTCCTTGAGGTGTCAGAGGAAAATAAAAATAGAAGGATGAGGTAGAGAAGAGAGAATTCGAACTTATCAAGAGGGACAGAGTTCGAATTACTGATAATGGAGAAGTGTTAGTCCTTTAAATAGAAGGATGTGGGAAGAGGGGAAGAATTTTCGAAAATAAAGTAAAAAGATTTTGAAATAATTAAAAGAAATTTTGAAAATTTGGTAAATGATTTTCGAAAAATAAGATTGGAAAAGAAATTAAGTGATTTTTGAAAAAGATTTTGGAATTAGAAATTAAAAAGATATGATTGAAACTTAATTTTGAAAAAGCTGTAATTGAAAAGACATGATTGAGAAGATATGATTGAGAATCAAATTAAAAAGAGAAAGTTTTTAAAATTAAAGTTGATTACTTGACCAACAAGAAATTAAAAGATATGATTCTAGAATTAAAACTTTTGATCCTTTCTTAATAGGCAAGTAACAACTTGAAAATTTTGAATTAAATCACTAATTGTAGCAAGGATTTTTGAAAATAGTAATAAATAAAAAAATTGAAAAGAAATTGATTTTGAAAGGATATGATTGAAAAGATATGATTTGAAAAAGATTTGATTTTGAAAAATTATGAAAATTTGGAAAAGATTTGAATTAAAAACAAAATCTTCCCTCTAGTGTCCTCCTGGCGTTAAACGCCCAGAATGGCATCCATTCTGGCGTTTAACGCCCAGCCAGGCACCCTGGCTGGCGTTTAAACGCCAGTTTTCCTTCTTCACTGGGCGTTTTGAACGCCTAGCTTTTTCTGAGTAATTCCTCTGCTGAATGTTCTGAATCTTAAATTCTCTGTCTTATTGACTTGAAAAGACACAATTTTAAAATTTTTTTTTTTGAATTTTTAATGATGAGAAACAACAAAAATGAAACTAATCATGGAAAAACTAAGATCAAATAAATAATGCATGCAAGACACAAACTTAGAAATTTTTATATTAGAGATACTAACAAATTGAGAATGCATATGAAAAACAACTAAACACACAAAACAAGAGAATTTAAAGATCAGAGCAAGAAAATCATCAAGAATAACTTGAAGATCAATGAAGAACATAATGCATATATTCGAAAAATGCAAGAAGAATAAAGACATGCAATTGACACCAAACTTAAAATTAGACCCTAGACTCAAACAAGAAACATAAAATATTTTTTATTTCAAGATTTTATAAATTTTTTTGTGATTTTTTAAAAATTATTTGGAAAAGAAAATAAAGGGATTCAAAATTTTTAATAAGAATTCCAGGAATTATGCAATGTTTGTCTAAAACTTCGGTCCAGGAATTAGACATGGCTTACTAGCCAGCCAAGCTTTTAGTGAAAGCTTCGGTCCAAAACACTAGACATGGCCAATGGCCAGCCAAGCTTTAGCAGATCATTACTTTCAATAGCAAAGTTGATGAAAATCAATAAGCTCTTGTGTTGATAAGTTGACACCTCGGTCCAAAAGTTTAGACATGGTTTCACAACCAGCCAGACTTCAACAAATCATCATGAAACTCTAGAATTCATTCTTAAAAACTTTGAAGAACAGAATAGAATTTTTTTTTGTATTTTTGAAAATTTTTTTTCGAAAACAAAAAGTAAAAAGCTTAAACATAAAATAAAATTACCTAATCTAAGCAACAAGATGAACCGTCAGTTGTCCAAACTCGAAAAATCCCCGGCAACGGCGCCAAAAACATGGTGTACGAAATTGTGATCATCAATGGCGCTGACAACTTGGTACGCACAATTGTAATTTCAACTCTTTATCACAACTCCGCACAACTAATCAGCAAGTGCACTGAGTCGTCCAAGTAATAAACCTTACGTGAGTAAGGGTCGATCCCATGGAGACTGTCGGTTTAATGATGACATGTCATAAAATAATATCACATGTCATCCTCTAGATGACAAAAATTCTAATTTAACTCCCAAGACCAATTTAAAACAATTTTTCCAAGAGCAAATACATATTTTGTGAATTATTTTGACTATTAAATCTTAGGACTATCTTTCCAAGGTTGATTCCTTTTTATTAAAGCATCCAATCCAAAATTCCTAACCTTTATATGTTTTGAGCTAGTAATGTAAGCAAGGTTCTGAAAAATCAAACCAGTCATTGAACTGCTCTAGCTATTGGTTCACAGTTTTATTGTTTCAACTAATTCAACTATAGTTCAACCAGAATAACCATTTTATGGTCATTTTGTAAATCTCAGTCAGGTGAATTCAAATGGTTATGGAGGATTGATAATTAAAATATGAATAAAATATAAAATAGGATAGAGATACTTATGTAATTCATTGGTGAGAATTTCAGATAAGCGTATGAAGATGCTTTGTTCCTCCTGAACTTCTGCTTTCCTATTGCCTTCATCCAATCATTCATACTCCTTTCCATGGCAAGCTGTATGTTGGGCATCACCGTTGTCAATGGCTACTTCCCGTCCTCTCAGTGAAAATGGTCTAAATGCGCTGACACTGCACGGCTAATCATCTGTCGGTTCCCGATCATGTTGGAATAGGATCTATTGATCCTTTTGCGTCTGTCACACGCCCAACACTCGCGAGTTTGAAGCTCGTCACAGTCATCCCTTCCCAGATCCTACTCAAAATACCACAGACAAGGTTTAGACTTTTCCGGATCTCAGGAATGGCCACCAATAATTCTAGCCTATACCATGAAGGTTTTAATCTTAGATTAGAAACCCAAGAGATACACATTCAAGCTTGATTGCATGTAGAACGGAAGTGGTTGTCAGGCACGCGTTCATAGGTGAGAATGATGATGAGTATCACGGATCATCACATTCATCAAGTTGAAGAACGAGTGTATATCTTAGAGAAGAAGTAGGCGTGAATTGAATAAAAAAACAGTAGTACTTTGTATTAATTCATGAAGAACAGCAGAGCTCCACACCTTATTCTATGGTGTGTAAAAACTCTACCATTGAAAATACATAAGAACAAAAGGTCTAGGCTTGGCCGAATGGCCAGCCTCCCAAAGCGTGAACAAACAAGCTCAAAGATGAAAAGTGTGTTCAAAAGTCTCTCTAATACAATAGCAAAAGGTCCTATTTGTAGAAAACTAGTAACCTAGGATTTACAGAAATGAGTAAATAATGCAGAATCCACTTTCGGGCCCACTTGGTGTGTGCTTGGGCTGAGCATTGAAGCTTTCACGTGTAGAGGATTTTCTTGGAGTTAAACGCCAGCTTTTGTGCCAGTTCTGGCATTTTGACGCCATAATTTCTACGCTGACTTGGAACGCTAGTTTGGTCCATCAAATCTTGGGCAAAGTATGAACTATTATATATTGCTGGAAAGCCCAAGATGTCGACTTTCCAACACAATTGAGAGCACGCCAATTGGGCTTCTATAGCTCCAGAAAATCCACTTTGAGTGCAGGGAGGTCAGAATCCAACAGCATCTGCAGTCCTTTTTTAGCCTTTGAATCAGATTTTTGCTCAGGTCCCTCAATTTCAGCCAGAAAATACATGAAATACAGAAAAACACACAAACTCATAGTAAAGTCCAGAAATGTGATTTTTATTTAAAAACTAATAAAAACATAATAAAAAATAACTAAAATATACTAAAAACATACTAAAAACAATGCCAAAAAGCGTATAAATTATCCGCTCATCAGTTCCCACCTCAAAGGAAAATCGAATTTGCGATCGAATTGCTGTTGGGAGCCGGACCAGTATCGATTGTGCCGTATAGAATGGCTCCGATAGAGCTGGCAGAGTTAAAGACTTAGTTGGAAGAGCTTCTGAACAAGAGGTTCATTCGACCGAGTGTAACACTGTGGGAAGTGCCAGTTTTATTGGTGAAAAAGAAAGATAGAGGAATGTGTTTGTGTGTGGATCACCGACAGTTAAATAAAGTAACATTGAATAACAAGTACCCGCTGCCAAGAATAGATGACTTGATGGATCAATTGCAAGGAGCTGGAGTGTTTTCCAAGATTGATTTGAGATCCGGTTACCATCAGATAAGGGTGAAGGAGGATGATATTCGTAAGACTGTGTTTAGAACACGCTATGGACACTACGAGTTTGCGGTAATGTCTTTTGGGTTAACGAATGCACCTGCTATTTTCATGGATTCCATGAACAAAGTCTTTCGTCCCTTTTTGGATAAATTCGTGGTAGTTTTCATAGATGACATCTTGGTTTACTATAAGACGGCAAGAGAACATGAGGAGCACTTGAGGATTGTGTTGCAAATCTTGAAGGAGCGAAAGTTGTACACTAAGTTGTCAAAGTGCGAGTTCTGGAAGGAGGAAGTAAAGTTCTTAGGCCACGTGGTGAGTAAAGGAGGAATAGTTGTAGATCCTTCAAAGGTAGAAGCGGTGATGGAATGGGAAAGACCGACGACTGTGACGGAAGTCAGGAGCTTTTTGGGCTTAGCAGGATATTACCGAAGATTTATCGAAGGATTTTCCCGGATTGCATTACTGATGACGAAGTTGACAAGGAAAGAGGTGCCATTTTTATGGACGTCGGAGTGCGAAGAGAGTTTTCAAAGTTTGAAGCAGAAGTTAACTTCATCGCCAGTTTTGATTTTTCCGGAACCGCATGAACCGTTTGAAGTGTACTGTGACGCTTCCTTGAAGGGTTTGGGTTGCGTGTTGATGCAACACCGGAACGTGGTGGCTTACGCATCGCGTCAGCTGAGATCGCATGAGGTGAATTACCCCACTCATGACTTGGAATTAGCGGCGATTGTGTTTGCATTGAAGATTTGGAGGCACCACTTGTACGGAGTAAAGTTTGGCGTCTTTTCTGATCATAAGAGTCTCAAGTATATCTTTGATCAGAAGGAGCTAAATATGCGCCAGAGAAGGTGGATGGAGTTGCTTAAAGATTATGATTTCGAGTTGAGTTATCACCCTGGAAAGGCGAACATGGTAGCAGACGCCTTGAGTCGGAAATCTCTAACGATAGCTTAGATGAGGATTAAGGAAGAGGAGCAAGTAGATAAGTTTGTGGATCTTAAGCTGGATATTGGTGAAGTTGCCGGGAGAGCTTGTTTGAACCAGCTACAAATCTCAAGCACGTTTAAATCTGAAATACAAGGTGCTCAGCAAGATGAACAGAAGCTTCAACAATTGTTCTAACCAGTTGGTGATAAGAGGCGCGAAGAATTCACTAAGGATGATGAAGGGTTATGGAGATACAAGGGAAGAATTTGCATACCGGATGTTGGGAGTTTGAGGTGAGATTTGTTGTCGGAGGCTCACAACAGTGGGTTTTCTATTCATCCCGGAAGCACGAAGATGTATTATGACTTGAAGAAGATGTTCTGGTGGCCTGGGATGAATGGTGATGTAGCAATAGTAGTATCCAAGTGTTTAACTTGCTAGAAGGTAAAGATAGAGCACCAGAAACCGTCAGGAATGCTACAACCACTTGAGATTCTTCAGTGGAAGTGGTAAGGAATTGCTATGGATTTTGTGACCGGTTTACCGAGGACTAGGTCGGGAGTTGATGCAATTTAGGTGATCGTGGATCGCTTAACCAAATCCGCTCATTTTCTGCCTATTCGAGTAAACTGTTCTATGGAAGAGTTAGCAAGATTGTACTTCAAGAAGATAGTAAGGTTGCATGGTGTGCCGTCGAGCATAGTATCGGACCGTGATCCTCGATTCACTTCAATGTTTTGGGGAGCTTTCCAAAGGGCTTTCGGTACGAAGCTATGTCTCAGTACCGCATATCATCCGCAAATCGATGGACAGTCGGAAAGGACTATTAAGATGTTGGAGGATATGCTAAGAGCGTGTGTTTTGGATCAACCTGGAAGTTGAGACCATTACATGCCATTGGTGGAGTTTGCATACAACAACAGTTTTCATGCGAGCATTGGGAGGCTCCGTATGAGGCCTTGTATGGACGGAAGTGCCAGTCTCCACTTTGTTGGTATGAATCTGGTAAAGCAAGTGTATTGGGTCCAGATGTGGTAGCAGAGACTACTGAGAAGATTAAAAGAATACGAGAAAGGTTTTTGACTGCTCAGAGTCGACAAAAGAGTTATGCGGATCAGAGAAGGAAACCGTTAGAGTTTGAAGTAGGAGAACATGTATTCCTTAAGGTTACACTGACAACTGGGGTTGGAAGAGCAATCAAGACCAAGAAGTTGAACCAAAGATACATAGGACCATTTGAGATTCTAAAGATATTCGAGCCAGTGGCGTATCAAGTCGCTTTGCCACCTCATCTGTCTAACTTGCATGATGTATTCCATGTGTCACAGCTCCGTAAGTACACGTCGGATGCGGCTCATGTGTTGGAGCCTGAATCGGTCGAGTTGGAAGAGAACTTGACTTTCCAAGTAACACCAGTGAGGATCGATGACACTAGTGTGAAAAATCTGCGACGAAAGGATGTCCCATTGGTTAAAGTTGCTTGGGAGCGAGCAGGAGTAGAAGAGCACACTTGGGAATTGGAGTCTGAAATGTGAAAGGATTATCCCGAGCTTTTCTCAGGTAATTCAAATTTTGAGGGCAAAATTTCTTATTTGGTGGGGAGAATGTAAGAACCGCAACTAATCAACCGGTTAATTAAGTGACTAGTTGCCAAAATTAGATTCTGAAAAGTTAGAGTGAGAATTTGAGGATTTAAAGGTGATTTTTGGACTCAGTAGGTTTTTCTGAGTCAGAAAATGTGTCTTCTGCAAAAAACCGTAAAAAATCACGAACAAGCAGTTGAACCGGTTCAAGTCTACCCGGTACCGCATGAGAAAAAGTGAAAAACAGCAAAAACATTAGAAAAATGTTAGAAATGAAAAACCGGGCGTTAATTTTAAAGGTTTGGCCTGAAGTTCGGCCAAACGGGTTAAAAATGCTAACAGGTTGGAGCAGGCCCAAGTTGGGCCCAAGCCCAACATGTAAAAGGCTCATTAAATGAACCAACTCAGCCACAACACTAAACACACCCACACTCATGCTGAATTGAAGAGAGGAAGAAGAAACCCTTTTGGTTACTATTCATCATCTTCTTCCAAAGCTCATATCTTGAGCTAGAGAGCTCTGATCACCGCACCGTTTATGGCTACACGTTCCTTGTGAAGAGCTCTACAAAACCCATATAAGAAACTGGTAAGGAAAGCTCGAATCCCTCTCAGTTTCTCTCCTCAAAATTTTGGGTATATAGGGTTTTTGATTAAATGAGTTTTTGTGATTCTTGGTGTTTAGGTTTGCTCTGATCTTTGCTTAGCCTTGGCTTCTTGCTAGTAAATCTGTGGGAGGAGGTAAGAGCCACTAAACCCTTGTGAATTTATGTGTAATTGGAACCCTAGGTTGATTTGAGGTGATTTATATGTATATAGTTTGATTTTTGTGGCTTTGGGAGCTCTTGGAACTTATTTGTGCTTATTGGAGTGGATTTGAAAGCTTGGAATTTGGTTGAAAGCTATTTGGTGATCAATTTAAGTTTTGGTGCATAAAGGGAATCGGCTAAGGTATGGTTTCGGTTTCCTCTATGTAGTATATAATATTCATGGACACATAGGCTAGTGACCAATAAGATAGGTTGAACTAAAATGATGGTTGGTGTGTTAAATGTTGATGAATTAAAGAATGTTGGGTTGATTTATGAATGAATTTTGATGATATGATGTTGTTGAATGATTGTATAGATTGGAAGTTGGTTCCTTATGATAATTGTAGTGTTGTGATTTATGAAATGGTGGGTTTGATGGTGATTTTGATCATAAGTGTTATATAGTTGATGTTGGAATTGGGAGTAATGAAATGAGAAGAAGAATGTTGTAAGGTTGGTGTATTATGGTATAACTAGTACAATTTGATGAAAAGTGGTGTTTTGAATGGTTTGAGTGTGATTTGGTATGGGTATGGTAATAAATTGTGGAATTTGTGAAGTTTGGTAAAATTGGGTTTTTGATGAACTTTGTACGATCATAACTTTTGCCTCGATTTTTGAAATTGATTGAAATTTATTTATAATTGAAGATCTTTGAAAACTCTTTAAATTGATATAAAATTTGTGAAAATTGGAAATTTATAGAGGAAGTTATGATCCTTCAAAGTTGGTGTTAAAAATTTGAAATTCTGCAAAGTTGCAGAATTTCATGATTTCTGATATGTGCGGGCGCACACACTCGTGGGGACGCACACCCTGCAAATATTTCAACATGTGCGAACGCACGCACAGGTAGGGAAGTGCGTTCTGTTCGCAGTGCTAGCACGGCTTGTGCGCGCAAATATCCAAGGAAAAACTTCAACCTGTGCGGACGCACACGTCGGGAAGGGCAGTCTGTTGGGGGCACTGACACAGGTTGTGCGAGTGAACATATTCTGAAAATTTTGTCACTTGTGCATACGCACACATCTTAAAGCTTTCAGGGCGTGCGCACGCACACCCCTGTGTGGCCGCACACGTCCTGTTTCTTAAAATTTTCTTATTTTTTTCAACTATTCTACCTTCCCAAAAAGGTTGTAAGCTTCTAAAACACCATTTTAAGAGTTTTGGGCTTAATTTTGAGTATTAGAACATGGGATGTAACTTAAGGTTGCTAGAACACGATTTTATGATAAATTAGAAAATGGAGGCTTAGGTTTCTGGCGTGCTGAGAATGATTTGACGTTAGGTGGAGGATAAGTGATATAAAAGATAAGGAATGATGAACTTTTGACATTGGAAACTGAGTTATGAAAGGGACAGTGGCTGAGGTGAGTCGAGGACTCAGATTGAGACGATGGATCTCTGTGTACGGAAAATGTTTTCTTAAATCTACTGAAATATTGTTTTTACTGAGAAAATAAGACGCTATGCGCCCGGCAGGGACGGCGGTTGGATCCCGCCTATCGAGGTAGCGACGGCGGCATAAGGGTGGTGGTTCGTCTCGCTTGCGTTGATATGTGAGGTCTGTGGCAAGAGTATCCCGCTCGCATCCCTTCGGACCTATAGAGCGTGCAGGCGCCGGTACATGGACAGTGATCCGGGCACTATATCTCGGGGTTCCCATATGAGAAATCCGAAGGGCGACGTCTCCATGGAGATGTGTTGGGTTGGCAGTTGAACCGACAATGTGATATCATAGCCAGTAGAGCAGGCATTCATCATATGCATTTTCTATCTGTTTGTTTGCTTTGCCGACTTGTACTTGTATACCTAGTTTAATAACATGCCTATTTGCTTACTTGATCTACTTGCCTTGTATGCTTCTACTTGTGAATTACTTGCATTGTTATAAATTGTGCTTTCTACTGGGATTGAGGAGGTTCGGAAGGCGGTGCGATGGGATTGCATGGAGGATAGGTTGGTGAAGGCTGTGGGATAGCGGTGTTTGGTTAGAATAGAAATCCCTTAAGATAGATCACCCGGTTTATTTATGATGAGGTTATTATTATGCTTATTTGTTTTTAGAATACTTTAAGCTTGAATCTTGTGATGGATATGGAGCTTAGGATTGCCTTTGGCATCCCGGGGTCTTATATCCTACATCACTGGGAACTGTTACCATACTGAGAACCTCCGGTTCTCATACCATATCTTCATTGTGTTTTTCAGATGCAGGTCGCAACCCACCTCGGTGAGTTGCGTTGGATGGTGACAGAAGCGGAGGATCCTGGATTATTTTGGTGTCTTTTTGGTTATCTGTTTATACATCTCTCTTTTGTATTTTGTTTAGCCTAGAGGCTTGTATTATGAGAGAAAAACTTGTATAAGCTGTTGTTAAATGGTCAGGTTTCTATATGGTCTGTATATGGCTAGCCGGCTTAAACTCCGCGAGTCGGGGTTAGTTTCTTATGATATAATATTATTATACTATTACCTTGTTTATATCACTTCTGTTTCTTATGCCTTAAGATAGTACGGTTTGTGCTTTTGAAATCCTGTTTTTGAGCTATATTTTTCATCGGGCTTCTAGATTATTATATTCCTTCTATATATTATAGGTAAGAGCTTAGAACTGTCGTAACCTCTAATTAACCTTTGTTTTACGACGCGAGGTAAGGCTTAGGCTAATTAGGGTGTTACATTTAGTGGTATCAGAGCGGTTCGTCCTCGTGAGCCTGAGAGATGGACCGTTTTTGCTTCATTGCATACTCTGTGTGTCTTTTCTTTGATGCTATTAGGTTATCAACTTGATATATGCATAGCATGCTTGTTTGTGAGTGCCTGTTTGGGATAATTGAAGCACTAGGCTCTTGATATTGAGACTGATCACCTTGATATCGATTATTTGGTGTAGACAGGAACCCTATGGTGGACGAAATTGTGATCACATTAATGTAGTACTCTTTGTTATTGTATGGAATCATTATTATGGCTCTTTACTATGTGTGGACACAACTCCGTTCAACTAACCAGCAAGTGTACTCGGTCGTCCAAGTAATAAACCTTACGTGAGTAAGGGTCGATCCCACAGAGATTGTTGGCTTGAAGCAAGCTATGGTCACCTTGTAAATCTCAGTCAGGCAGATTTAAACATGATACTTTATTAGATTAAAATAAACAATAAAAGGGATAGAGATACTTATGTAGATTCATTGGCAGGGATTTCAGATAAGCGAATGGAGATGCTTTTCGTTCCTCTGAACCTCTGCTTTCCTGCTATCTTCATCCAATCAGTCTTACTCCTTTCCATGGCTGGCTGTATGCAAGGGCATCACCGTTGTCAGTGGCTACATCCCCTCCTCTCAGTGAATCATATGCTCACGCACCCTGTCACGGCACGGCTATTCATCTGTCGGTTCTCGATCATGCTGGAATAGGATTCACCCTCCTTTTGCGTCTGTCACTAACGCCCAGCACTCGCGAGTTTGAAGCTCGTCACAGTCATTCAGTCATTGAATCCTACTCAGAATACCACAGACAAGGTTTAGACCTTCCGGATTCTCTTGAATGCCGCCATCATTCTAGCTTACGCCACGAAGATTCTGGTTAGGAGATTTAAGAGATACTCATTCTAGCTTAATTCATGTAGAACAGAAGTGTTTGTCAGGCACGCGTTCATAAGGGAGAAGGATGATGAGCGTCACACATAATCATCACCTTCATCACGTTCTTGGGTGTGAATGGATATCTTAGAAGAGAAATAAGAAGAATTGAATAGAAAACAGTAGTACTTTGCATTAATCTTTGAGGAACAGCAGAGCTCCACACCTTAATCTATGGAGTGTAGAAACTCTACCGTATGAAAATACATAAGTGAAGGTCCAGGCATGGCCGAGATGGCCAGCCCCTCTGATCTAAGAACCAGACGTCCAAAGATGTCAAATACAATAGTAAGAGGTCCTATTTATAATAAACTAGCTACTAGGGTTTACATGAGTAAGTATTTGATGTATAAATCCACTTCTGGGGCCCACTTGGTGTGTGTTTGAGCTGAGCTTAAGTGTTGCACGTGCAGAGGCCATTTGTGGAGTTGAACGCCAGTTTTTGTGCCAGTTTGGGCGTTCAACTCTGGTTTTGGATCCTTTTCTGGCGCTGGACGCCAGATTTGGGTAGAAAGCTGGCGTTGAACGCCAGTTTACGTCGTCAATTCTTGACCAAAGTATGGACTATTATATATTGCTGAAAAGCCCTGGATGTCTACTTTCCAACGCAATTGGAAGCGCGCCATTTCGAGTTCTGTAGCTCCAGAAAATCCACTTTGAGTGCAGGGAGGTCAGAATCCAACAGCATCAGCAGTCCTTTTTCAACCTCTGAATCTGATTTCTGCTCAAGTCCCTCAATTTCAGCCAGAAAATACCTGAAATCACAGAAAAACACACAAACTCATAGTAAAGTCCAGAAATGTGAATTTAATACAAAATCTATTAAAAACATCCCTAAAAGTAACTAGATCCTACTAAAAACATACTAAAAACAATGTCAAAAAGCGTCTAAATTATCCGCTCATCACCCTACATGGCCACTTGCGGGCGAGGTCGAACACGTACACGAGAGAGTAGGAATGAGCAACCAATTGATAACCATGCCAAATTCATGGCGGTAATGGCGAATCTCGCTAATACCATGGAAGTGAATGTTACTGCGACTCTGCAAGCTGTGCAGAGGTTAGGCCAACTGGCGGGGAATGGCAATGGGAACGGAGAAGGAAATGCCAATGATAATGCTGAGAGAAATGGCAATAACACGGGAGTAGTTCCGATGACCTTGGCAACGTTCCTGAAGGTTCATCCGCCAACTTTTCGAGGGTTCACAAATCCTGTTGAAGCGGACCACTGGTTCCAGGCTATGGAGTGTGCTTTACAGGCACAGCATGTTCCTCTTAATCAATATGTAGTGTTTGCCGCTTATCAGCTTGCGGAAGAGGCCCAGCCCTGGTGGCAAGCTGAGTGTCGTTTGCTACAGCTTCAGAACGCCGACATTCCATGGGAGGTATTCCAAACGGCTTTCTACAAGAAATACTTCCCTGAGTCTGCAAGGAAAGCGAAGGAGATGGAGCTAATGCAGCTAAAGTAAGGTTCCAAGTCTGTGGCTGAGTACACCAACAAGTTTGAAGAGCTTTGTAGGTTTTCTCGGGTGTGTCAGGGTGACCCGGAGACTTTCAAGAGCTGGAGGTGCATTAAGTACCAAAGGGGTTTAAAGGACAACATTATGACTGCTGTGACTCCTATGGAGATTCGTGTCTTCTCCGACTTGGTGAATAAGGCTAGAGTAGTGGAGGAGTATGCCAAGACCATGGCGGCATCTAAGGACACTCATGGAGGGAGCTCTAGTCGTGGGCGTGGCAAGTACCTTCATCCGAGAGGACAAATCTTCAAGAGAGGAGGATATGCGCCTCAAGGTCAAGGAGGCTTCAGAAAGAACACATATGACCAGATTCATCGTGGCAAAGGGAGAGGAAATCAGAGTAAGAGTTCTCTGAATTTAGCTTGTAATCGTTGTGGACGTTTTCATCCATATGACTCTTGCAAGATTGGTATAGGTGGGTGCGTCAACTGTGGCTTTCCTGGTCATTTTGCGAGGGATTGTACTCGTGGGAGGAATCAGAATGCAGGCCAGAGTCAGCATCAAGGTCGGGTCTTTACTGTGAATGCCAAGGATGCTTCTAAGGTGGATCCATTGATGAGAGGTATATGTCTAATTGGTGATAAATCCTTAGTTTCATTATATGATACTGGAGCTTCGCATTCATTTATTTCGTTTGCTAAAGTTGAGGAATTAGGCTTGGAAGTGTCAGAGTTACCTTTTCATCTGCATGTACATACTCTGCATCAAACAGTTATGACTAGGTCAGGTTGTAGACAAGTAGGTTTCAAGCTTGAGGGTAGAGAGTTTGTGAATGATTTGATCTGTTTACCAATGGTGGGGCTTGAAATGATTTTGGGGTTTGATTGGTTATCGAGGAACCGGGTTTTATTGGATTATTTTGAATGGACAATTCGGTTTATGCTGGAAGGAGAAAATAGAGTAGTGGTTGCTACGGGGTATTACCTGAACTCTGTAATGGTGCATTGTAGTGGAAAGGAGTGTCAGGGTTATATTCTGTTGGCTGCTAATACGTTGGGTGATGCCCAGAACTTAGATCAGATACCGGTGGTTAAAGATTTTTCAGAAGTGTTCCCGGAAGATATGCCTGAGTTCCCACCTCAAAGGGAAATCGAATTTGCAATCAAATTGGTGCCGGGAGCCAGACCAGTATCGATTGCACCATATAGAATGGCTCTGATAGAGCTAGCAGAGTTAAAGACTCAGTTGGAAGAGCTTCTGAACAAGAGGTTCATTCGACTGAGTGTATCACCGTGGGGAGCGCCAGTTTTATTGGTGAAAAAGAAAGATGGAGGAATGCGTTTGTGTGTGGATTACCGACAGTTAAATAAAGTAACAGTGAAGAACAAGTACCCGCTGCCAAGAATAGATGACTTGATGGATCAATTGCAAGGAGCTGGAGTGTTTTCCAAGATTGATTTGAGATTTGGTTACCATCAGATAAGGGTGAAGGAGGATGATATTCTTAAGACTGTGTTTAGAACATGCTATGGACACTACGAGTTTGCGGTAATGTCTTTTGGGTTAACGAATGCACCTGCTATTTTCATGGATTACATGAATAGAGTCTTTCATCCCTTTTGGACAAATTCATGGTAGTTTTCATATATGACATCTTGGTTTACTCTAAGACAGCAAAAGAACATGAGGAATACTTGAGGATTGTGTTGCAAATCTTGAAGGAGCGGAAGTTGTACGCTAAGTTGTCAAAGTGTGAGTTTTGGAAGGAGAAAGTAAAGTTCTTAGGCCACGTGGTGAGTAAAGGAGGAATAGCTGTAGATCCTTCTAAGGTAGCTCAGAAGAAAGAAGTCCTAGAGGTTGACACTCTAAATGCCATAATATCTCAGCATTTGACTGGAATGCAAGCTGCAGCTGGCAGCACTCAAGACACCTCCTATGATGGAGATGCTTATGATCCAGATCAACCCATGATGGAAGATGTGAATTACATGGGAGAACCATATGAAAACACTTACAACTCCTCATGGGAAAATTATCCTAAGCTTTAATGGAAGGATCAACAGAAGCCTCAGCAAGGCTTGAACAATAATCAAGGTGGAAGAAACTAGAATAGGTTCAACAACAGACCACCATTCCCATCTTCTCAGCAATAGATGGAGACTTCTAAGCAGAGTCTTTCTGAGTTAGCAACCATAGTCTCTGAACTCTCTAAGACCACTCACAGTTTCATAACAGAAACTAAGTCCTCTATCAGAAATCTGGAGGTATAAGTTGGTCAGCTGAGCAAGAGAATCCCTGAGACCCCTCCTAACACTCTTCCAAGTAACACTGAAGTAAACCCAAGAGAAGAGTGCAAGGCCATCACTATAAAAGCTGAGGCCGAATTTGAAGGGGATACTCTAGCGTTGAACGCCAGTAAGGAAGTCCTTACTGGGCGTTCAACGCCCATAGAAGCACCATCACTAGCGTTGAACGCCAGTAAGGAGGTCCTTACTGGGCGTTCAATGCCTGAAGAGGCACAACAACTGGCGTTGAACACCAGTAATAGGGCAGCTGGGTGTTCAACACCCACTAAAGACTTCCCTATTGAAGAACTGAAGGCAACTAAGGCTCATGAGGAGACTATAGAAGTTCCCTTGAATGCCTTGTTGCAGTTCATGGATTATGAGGATCACTCTTCCTCTGATGAGGAAGAGGAAACTAGGGAGGGGCAAGTTGCTCGGTACCTAAGACTTCTGATGAAGCTGAATGCCAAGTTATTTGGAACAGAGACATTGGAGGAAGAACCTCTAGTGCTAACCAAGGAACTCAATGCCTTAGTTCAACAGAAGTTACCTCAGAAGAAGCCAGATCCCGGATGCTTCCTGATTCCTCGCACCATAGGCACCATTACCTTTGAGAAGGCTATGTGTGACCTAAGGTCAAGCATAAATCTCATGCCACTCTCTGTAATAGAGAGGCTGGGAATCTTTGAGGTACAAGCTACAAGAATCTCACTAGAGATGGCAGACAAGTCAATGAAAAAGGCTTATGGTCTGGTAGTGTAACACCCCAATTAACCCAAGCCTTACCTCTAGCCGTAAAGCAAGGGTTAACCAAAGGTTACGACAATTCTAAGGCTTATACATATTTATATAGAAAAAAATAATATAATCTAGAAGCCCGATGAAGGAATAAAGCTCAAAGTTAGGGTATGAAAAGTGCAAAACGCATAAACGGAGCAAATAACTTAAAGCACAAGAAATAGATACAATTTATTTCAAAATATCATAGTATAATATCATAAGGATCTAGCCACGACTCACGGAGTTTAAGCCGGCTAGCCATAAACAAACCATACATGAAACTAGACAGTAAAAACAGCTTATACAAATTGTGTTCTCTCAATACATGCCTCTAGACTAAACAAAATACAAAAGTGAGAGATGTATAGCAAAATAAATCAAGGGACTCAAAAGGTATCTGGATCCTCCGCTTCTGTCACCATCCAGGCAACTCACTGTGGTGGGTTGCGACCTGCATCTGAAAAATAACAACAACGTATGGAATGAGAACCGGAGGTTCTCAGTATGGTAACAGTGCCCAAAGATGTAAGTTGTAAGGCTTCGGGACGCCGTAGGCAATCCTAGAACTTCACGTCACATACGGATATTCAAGCTTAGAATAACATAAATAAATCAGGAACTTAAACCATAGACCGGGTTATCTAAACTTAGGGGGAATTCTAACTAATACTAATCACACCGCTATATCCCACAGCCATCGCCAACCTAACCTCCGTGTGATCCCATCGCCACCGCCTACCTAACCTCCTCAGCACCAAACAAAAATAGATAATGCAGACAAGGAAACCACAGGTAGTATTCATATATATACGAGTAATTCAAGAAGCAAGTAGGCATGTTATACAATTAGGCAAACTCAAGTAAACAAAGCAAGCAAGCATATAGAAGATGCATATGATGAATGTCTTCACTATTGGCTGTGATATCACATGTCGGTTATCGCCAAACCCGACAGAAAATCTGGTCGACAACTCCCATATTAGTCTCTCTATTGCGCATAAGGAGGAAAATTCCGAGGGATGAGTGCCCTACCACCTTCTCCTTTCAGAGGGAAATATTTTGAGGGAGCGTACCCTACCACCTTCCTCTGGTTGTCGCATGATTCCGTGGGTTAGTGCCCAACCACGTTGCAATAAGAGAGAAGTCGCATTTTCAGGAGGAATAGTTCCGAGGGATAAGTGTCCTACCACCTTCTCCTTTCAGAGGGAAATATTCCGAGGGAGCCTGCCCTACCACCTTCCTCTAGTTGCAAGAAATATGAGGGAATGAGAAGCACAACTTCAACTCTCACATCCGAACGTAGGCGGGAGACAGCCACAGCCCCTACGTCGGACAACAATACAAATCGTAATCATATATTCAATCTTAGAGGCCACTCCTCTAAACACAGTTCCACTCGTACTCATCACAACCATCATCAACTCATAAGTTCCATTCCGAATTCCTTAGTTTCATAGGTTTCTCAATTTCGTTATCAGAAATTACCATATTCACCACTCTTCCTTCTCTCTCAACCAACTCATCTTCACTACACCAGAAACCTAAACCTCCGTTTGCTAACTTTTCAAAGTAAAACCCAAATTAAACCTCCTAAGACCTTTTCCATATTCCAAAATAAAAAAATTGAGCCCAAGAGTCTTAAAATGGTGTTATGGAAGCTTACAACCTTGTTGGAAAGGTAGAATAGTTGAAAAATAAGTAAAATTTGAGAAACAGGGCATGTGCGGCAGCACAGGGGTGTGTGCGTGCGCACGCCCAGGAGATTTTAAAAATGTGTGTGTACACACAGGGGTGTGCATACGCACAGATGGCAAATCTTATAGAATCTATTCACTCGCACAAAAGTGGGAGAACTCATGAAGAAATGAAGGAACTGCAAAGTTGTCAAGCCTGACTTCTTCGCACTCAATCGACCATAACTTGAGCTACAGAGGTCCAAATGAGGCGGTTCTAGTTGCGTTGGAAAGCCAACATCCGGGCCTTCAAAATAATATAAAAATTTCCATAGTTGTTTCGAGTTTAGAGATACGTACGTGCACTGTATGCGTACGCACCGATGGATCAGCGTGATTCACTAAAGTGAAATCATGGCCAGCGATTTGTAGCTCATTTTGGGCCCAATCCAACTCATTTCTGATGCTATTGAACCCAAGGATTGAAGGGAGAATGAACCAAATAGTCATAGTTTAATTTACATCATGTTTTAGAGTAGAATTCTAGAGAGAGAGGCTCTCTCCTCTCTCTAGATTTAGGATAGAAATTAGGGTAAAGTTAGGTTGATCACTCTCAAATTTCTCTTTCAATTGTTATTTTAATTTTAATTCTCATTATATTTTAGTGTTCTATTGTCTTGATCTTCTTAGTTTCTCTTGTTAATTTCTTATTTTGCTCTCTTTTGTGTTGATGAACCATTGTTGGATCTTGATTTCTTTTTAATGCAATTTTATGTTTCCATGTTTCTTTTATGTTGATCTTGATTGTTATTGTTGATTTCTTGCTTGTGGTAGTCATGGGTTTCACTAATTCTAGCATTTTGTGATATTTACTTTTCTTGCACTCTAGGAGTTTGTTAAAATTCTTTCACTAGTTTTTGAGTAGTTTTCTTCACTCTTGGCCTAGGCTAAGGGAATTGAGTGACCTTGAGTCATTAGGTCTCATTGAATTGGTGATTTGAGAACCCTTGGTGATCAATTTGATATCCATTAACACTAACCCACTACTAATCTAATTAGTAGATAGGTTGGGACTTATGGGTTGATGTGATCAAGCCTATTTGACGTACCTCAAGCTTAGGAGTAGATATTACGTACTTAAGGCTTTTGGAGGTAGACTTAATAAGTTGGCCTCTCATAATTATCAATATTTGGGTTGTAGACAAGGATGGTGATCTCAATTACCTATGTCTAGCCAAGAGTTCTTTTTCCTTATTTTATTAGTTCTTGTTATTTTACTTTTTTGTCATTTATTTTCTTGCAAAAATATAAAATCAAACCCATTTGTTCTTTCATAGCCAATAATCATTCATTTCATTGCAATTCCTTGTGAGACGACCAGGAGTTTAAATACTTCGGTTAATTTTTATTGGGATTTGTACTTGTGACAGCCAAAATTTTTGCATGTGAGGATTATTTGTTGGTTTAGGACTATACTTGCAATGACATTTCATTTGTGAAATTCTAAACCATACAAGAAACCGAGCATCAAAATGGCGTCGTTGCCAGGGAATTGCAATGGTGTTATATTATTGGCTATTGTGAATATTGTGAATATGTTTGCCTTTTGCTTATTTGTTAGTTTTTGTTAGCTTTAGGACTTTGTTTCTTATTTTCGTTAGCCTTTATTTTTATTTGCTATCATGAATTTTCACCCCTTTGGCTATGAGTTTGGCTCAAATTATTTGTAGGAAATGGGAGCTACAATGGTAGCATGCATCAAGGATGGAACAATCAAAGGTGGAGGGAGCCTTAAAGGATTGATCACCCTTCTTGGCAACAACCTCCTCCAGTCTCTTATAGGTATAATTCCACTCCTAATGCATATCAATCTAATGAATGTGATGACCCTTATTGTGATTGTCAACAACCACCACCACATGCCTATAAACCACCTCTCCAACATAATTTTGAACCACCTTACTCACAAGCCCCCTACCACCAAATATCCCCATATGACCCTAATCCTTATCCACCACACCAAGCACCTTATGAACCATATGAACCATATATGGAACCACCACCATTCCAACATAATTACTCTTAAGAATGACCTCAATATACACCACCTCCATAACCTTACCAAGATGAACCAACTTCCAATTATGAAACTTTCCTCCCAAACAATGAACCTTCTTTTTCCACACCACCTCCAATGGATGATTCTCTCCAAGAATGTGTTAGTTCTTACATTCTAAGGCAAGAAGAGAACCAAAAGGAGTTCAAGGAGTTAGAAGCCAAGATAGCTACCATAGCGGAAGCCGTTCGCAATATGGTCTCCTCCCGCCTAAGCCTATGCGATCAAGGAACTCCCATTGTTAAATGTGGAGAAGCAATCAAGGAGCATAGTGAGGGAGTGAGTTTAGAGCCTCAAGGTGGAGAAGAGGATTTGAAGCAAGAATTGTCACAAGGGGAGAAAGTTGAGATAATTGAGCCGGAAGAAGTGGTTGAAAACATAGGAGATGTCGAAAGTCCATGGGAATGTAGCATTATAGAGCCCTCTTTCAAGAAGCTTAATATTGATGTTGAGGAGGGTGTACAACCTCCAAGGCATATCATGGTGGAAAATCTTGAAGAGGTTGATCAAGAGATGGAATCAATCATTGATGAATTCTTATGTACAATTGAATTCTCTCCCATTGGGCTTGACATGGAGATTAAGGAAGAAGATACCTCGCCTCCCATACCCTTAGTTAGCAATGAAGAAGAGATTGAATTGGAAGGAAGCTACCAAGAAGAGAAGGTTGACCAAGAAGCAAGCTCCATCATTGAAGATGATTCCACACCAACCAATGAGTCTTTTGAGATTGATGAATCTCCCTCATTGTGCTATGAAATTGATAACAAGGAGGACCGTACACAACCTCCGACATATGGTTTGATCAATGAAGGGTGTATAGAAGAAGTTGGTGAGCAAGGAATTGAACTTAAAGAAGCTTGTAAAGAGGTGGAAGTTACAAGGGAAGAGCACAAGGGAATGGATCTCACATTGGCTAAGTGTGGGGAGGTCCCCCTTCCTAAGTCACCATTATCCAACACAATATTCAAGTAGGTAAAATTCTTATCCTTAAGCTTTACTTTCTCACTTGAATATGGTTTGCTTGAAAATGATGGTCAACTTAGAGCCCTTTGTGGAGTTAAGAGTAGGAGATAGTTGTGTAGTGGTTGGAAACATCACTCTAAGTTCATGATGGTTACATGCTCAAAGTTGAATAGCAACGGTTGGTGTAGAACCAAATTGCATGGGTCTAGGAGAATATTTGGATGCTTAATTGAGAATTCACAAGCCTCGTCACCCAAATTTAACTATGGTTGTCAACGGGAAGATGGGTGCAAGAATAAGGTTTGGGACCCCGGTATTCATTTCAACAATCAGAACTCTTGGGGCCCTGCCATCTACCTAAGCTTACTTGAAGGCCTTGTGCACTTAATTTGGGATCCCGGTGGACATTGGAGATGAAAAAAATGGTGGGGATTCAAGGATGAATTCAAGCATAAACCACCCTAGCAAGGACCCCCACCAAATGTCCAACTTAAGGACTTAAACTAAAAGTGCTAGGTGGGAGACACTCCACCATGGTAAACTCTTTCCATTCTCTTGTAAATATAATCAATGGATGAATTGGGTTGCCATTGTTAGGTAGTTTTCTTCTTTGCATACTCTTGTTTTAATATTTTGGTTGTTGGTTTGTTTGATTAGATTTGTGCCTTAAGTTGTAGCTTAGTTGTTGTTGAGTAGTGTTTTGCTTGTAATATAAGTTTTGTTTTTAGTGTATTTGAAAATTTTTCAAAAACCAAAGAGATTTTTTGTTAAATTTGATTTTGATTGTTTTAGAATGCTTGTAGATTAGGAGAGTGCCCTGTTTTTGAAAAAAAAAAAGCGGGCATCGGCGTAGTTTCACAACTCCTAGTACTAAAATCTGAGAGTTATGCCCACTTTATGCCTACTTTGTGCCAGGTGATCCGCGCGTAAGCACGCATGACACGTACACGCGGATTGTCCCTGCTGCATCCGCACGTAAGCACGCATGACGCGTACGCGCAGATTGTTCCTGCTGCATCCGCGCATAAGCACGCATGGCACATATGCGCGGATTTGCACCCTATTTTTCTCCTTTCTCCTTTCTCCTTCTTTCTTCTTTTCTTCTTCTTTCTTTCAATTTTTTTCTTCTTCCTCTCTTGAAAAGAAATTTAATTAAAATTATATTTCTAATAAAAAAAATTTAATTATAAATAAATAAATAAATAAATTACTAATGTAAAAAAAAAAAGAAAAAAATTTCTTTTCTTCCATTTTTTTTATTGCATTTGCTTATTTTCATTCATTGCATTTTAATTTTGTTTTCATAGCTTGTTCTTATTTTCCTTTCTAAGTTTCTTATTTTAATAATGGTGTTGAATGCTCTTACTCAATTGTTGAGAATGTCTAGATTAATCTTGGTGCTTCTTGACTTGTTTGATATTGTTGGGTGATGAAACTTTTAAATCAATGCTTAATCTTGTATGACTCTTATATTCTTTGTGCATTGATATGAACTTGCATGTCTTTCATGACCCACTCTTTCTAGTCGAACTTGATGCTTTTGAGTGCTTTTCATGCTTTGACTTTACTCTTGCATCAAGTGTTAGTTAATATGCCTTAGCTTATATTGTTTTGTCACTCACATGTTGTAGCTACCATGTAGTAAGAACCTTACTCTTATTTGGCATTAGCCCTCGCCTATATTCTATTTGCTTTGATATCTTTGTTGTAGGCTTAATTTTCTTTCTTTTTCTTTCTTTTTCTTTCTTTTTAGGTTGGCCACCGAAAGAGGAAAACAAAAAGCTTCTAAATGGGGCAACAAACAAGTCCTTCCGCACAACCTTTTGGAGGAGATCATCAATTGTAGCAACCCGTCCACCTTACTCTTCTTTGCATGCACCGAGGACGGTGCAAATTTCTAAGTGTGGGGAGGTCATCCGACCGACCTCCATAGGTAACAACTTCCTTTTTCAACACCAATTTTTAATTTTTGTCTTTGTTAGATTAGTTGTTGCATTGCATGATAGATTGCATGATAGTTAGAATTTGTACATATTTTTACCACTTCCTTTTTATGTTAGGACTACTTGGTTAGAGTGATGATTTTTTTCCAAGAAACTGTTTTTAGGGCACCCTACCAATTTGAAAAAAAAAATTTTGTGTTGAACTTGCTTGAAGAATTTATTTTGGAACATGGTTTTTGAGCTAAGAACACAAGCATGTGAGTTTTGAGCCCAATTGCGTGGTTACATCTTATAACCACTTATTTTCCATTCTTGTGTGCATTGTTCTCTTTCTATGATTGTAATCTTTGATTTGTTTGATTCTATATGTCCATTATTTCATGTATATATGCATTTGTATGATTGAGGCCATCATTTCATATAGCTCACTTACCTAAATAGCCTACCTTTCATCAACCATTGTTAGCCAATTTTGAACCTATTTAATCCCTTTTGTTCTTAATGTTAGCACATCACTACCCCTAAATGAAAAATAATAAATGTCCTTGATTTTGATCTTTGATTAGCTAAGGCTAGTGAGGGTGTGTATCATTTGGGTATGGGAAACTTGGGACATTGGTTGAGGTAAAAGTGTAATTTTTTTTGTTAAAAATATTGGGAATTGGGTACATATTCATGCACCATATGTAAAACCATATGCATTGATATGTTTGTATATACTTTAAAAAAATGATAAAGAAAAAGAAAAAGAACATATATATAAAAGAAAAAAATATATATAAAAAAAGAGAAAAAGAAATAAAAAGGGGACAAAAATGCCCCAAAGTAAAGTTCAATAAAAATCAATCCATATGGAATGTTAATTAAAGAGAATGCATAAGTATGTGAAAAACGTGGGAATCATGGGTAGCTAGGTTGTGCATTAGAATTGTATAGGTTGTTACATGTGTTAGGTGAGAGCTTAGGCTAATCAAAGATACAAATTTCAAGCTCACTTGACCATATGCATCCTTACCTTTACCCTAGCCCCATTACAACTTATGAATAAGTCCTCATGATGAATGTATGCGTGCATTGAATAATTGTTGATTGTTAGAAGAAAAATAAATCTTGGAAAGCATGATTAGAGGAGAATTGAGTGAATTGACCCTATACACTTGAGCGACTAGAGCGGATACACTTCCGGTGAGGGTTCGATGCTCAATTCCTTGTTCCCGGCTTTCATGAGCTTTCTTCTTGCAAGTCTATTTGAACTTCATTTTGATATTTGAATTGGTAGAGTTTGTGAGTCGTCATATGACCTTTGCCCTACTTGCTTATATATGTTATTGGAGATTGATTTACTTTTAACCAAGAAGGTAGAATCATCTTGCATTTAGTGCATTCATTTAGATAGGTTGCATATAGTTTCTTTGCATTGAATAAATGTTCATACCCCTTTTCTTGTCCTTCTTTATTCTTAGCATGAGGACATGCTTGGTTTAAGTGTGGGGAGGTTTGATAAACCCCAATTTTATGGTTTATCTTGTGCTTAATTTGGGAGATTTTATCACCTTTTCTCACATTTATTCAATGAAATAGCATGGTTTTGAAAATCTCTCTAAATTTATGCTTAAATGTAAAAACATGCTTTTTTGGCCTTAAAATAGCTAAATTTAATTCACTTTAATTCCATTCGATGCCTTGATATGTTTGTTAAGTGATTTTAGATTTAGAAGGCAAAGATTGGATTGAAGGAAAAAGGGAAGAGCATGCAAAGTGGGAGAACTCATGAAGAAATGAAGGAATCGTAAAGCTGTCAATCCTGACCTTTTCACACTCAATCGATAATAACTTGAGCTACAGAAGTCCAAATGAGGCGGTTCTAGTTGCGTTGGAAAGCTAACATCTGGGGCTTCAAATTGATATAAAATTTGCTATAGTTGTATCGTGTTTAGGGACACGCACGCGCACTGTATGCATACGTGTCGATGGACCAGCGTTGGTCCACTTTAAGCAACTCGTTGGGGGCAATTTCTGAAGCATTTTGGGCCCAATCCAACTCATTTCTGATGCTATTGAACCCATGGATTGTGGGGGAATGAACCAAGTAGTCATAATTAAGGTTTCATCATATTTTAGGTTAGAATTCTAGAGAGAGAAGCTCTCCCTTCTCTCTAGAATTTAGGGTAGTTTAGGTTTAATTTTCTTAGATCCAACCTTCAATTCTTGTTTTGATTTAGTTTTCTCTTTTAATTTCTTATTGTTACACCTTTGTTCTTCTAGTTCTTGTTGTTAATTTCCCTATTTTGCCATTTTTATGTTTATGAACCATTGTTGAATCTTGATTTCTTTGAATGCAATCTTATGTTTTTAAGTCTCTTTTATGTTATATCCATTGTTATTGTTGATTTCTTGTTGATGATAGTTATGGGTTTCATTAATTCTAGCAAGTGATGTTTACTTTTATTGTACTCTAGGTGTTTGATAAAATGTTTACACTAGTTTTTGAGTAGTTTCCTTTACTCTTGGCCTAGGCTAAGGGAATTAAGTGACCTTGAGTCATTGGGTCTCATTGAATTGGTGATTTGAGAACCCTTGGTGATCAATTTGATACCCATTGATACTAACCCACTACCAATCTAATTAGTAGATAGGTTGGGACTTATGGGTTGAGGTGATCAAGCCTATTTGACGTACCTCAAGCTTAGGAGTAGATATTACGTACTTAAAGCTTTTGGAGGTAGATTTAATAGGTTGGCCTCTCATAATTATCAATGTATGGTTTGTAGACAAGGATGGTGATCTCATATTACCTACGTCTAGCCAAGAGTTGTTTTCCTTTATTTTATTAGTTAATTGTCATTTACTTTCTTGCTTTTATAATTCCTTGCCAATTACAATCAAACCCCCCCTCCTTTGTTCTTCATAGCCAATAATTGACCATTTCATTGCAATTCCTTGTGAGACAACCCGGAGTTTAAATACTTCGGTTAATTCTTATTTGGGGTTTGTTACTCGTGACAACCAAATTTTTGACTGGGAGGATTGTTTGTTGGTGTATAACTATACTTGCAACGAGAATTAATTTTGTGAAATTCTATACCACCAAAGAATTCACTCATTAAAATGGCGCCGTTGCCGGGGATTTCCATAACTTTGCAACCTTGCAGAATTTCATGAAATCATATTCAGAAACTTACCGATTTCTATACCGCTCGCACATATCAGAAATCATGAAATTCTGCAACCTTGCAGAATTTCAGATTCTTAACACCAACTTTGAATGATTATAACTTTACAAAATTCCAATTTTCATAAACTTTATATCGATTTAAAGGGTTTTCAAAGATCTTTAATTCTAAAGAAATTTCTATCAATTTCGAAAACTGAGGCAAAAGTTATGATCAGACAAAGTTCTTCAAAAACCAAATTTTACCCAAAATCACAATTTCCACAACTTACCAACATTTCCAACCAAAACCAAACCAAAACCACTTCAAACTCCGATTCCCAGCATAATTTACCCTTTACAACATATTATACTATTTTCAACCATCAAACCTCTCTAACTCAATCTTTTCGTCATAACTTAACCATAATTCATAATTCACAAATTTAAACCTCAACTTCACACTTCTCACACAATTAACATCCTAACTCATCAACACCATTTTGAACCATCAAATTCCTTATTTTTTAACATTCAAGATATCACAAACAATCATAATTTTCTTCATTCAACAATGGCATTTCCATGAATCATCAACAACATCAACCTCTACAATTCCTTATATTTATCTCATAAAACTCGCATCTTCAAACAATAGTCATCAAAATCAACATTCATGTTACCCATATCAATATACACACCCAACCACATCACTCAACATCATAATTCATCATTATCACCAATACTTCTCAACAATCACCCTCACCCACAAAATCAATTATTTATCATTACTCATCAACCATATCAACAACCCTCTTCAACAACACAAATCATCAATACTCATTAACACCAACAATTCCCAATAATCATCATCAACCACCATAATCCAATATAACCAACAATTTCATCAGTTCACATATAATTATTCATACACCAATACCATTCAATCCTATCTTAGGGTCAACTAGCCTAAGTTTCCAGAAACATTACATATTACATAAAGGAAACCGAAACCATACCTTGGCCGATTCCCAAATACTCCAAACACCAAAACGAAACCACCAAACTTGATCCAAAGCCTCAACCAACTCCAACAAATACCAAAGCTCAAACTAACAACACGTATATCACCAAAATTAAAACCTAAGATACATAAAATAACTAAACACAAGGGTTTAGCGAAACCTTACCTTACCCAACGAGATTAGGGGTAAAATCCAACAATTACCCACTACTAGAGATCACCTAAACAAGCAAAACCACAAAACTTGCTCACAAACCAAACCTAAAATGAGCAGAAATTTAGGGCACGAAACTGGGGAGTGAGAGGCGAGCTTTTACCAGATTTCTTTAGATAGAAAGGAAGAGCTCGTCGAGAGCTTCACGTGGCCGCAAACGACTCGTCAATCGGAGGTCCGTAGCTCAAGTTATCACTAGTTAAAGTGAGGAGTGAATAGTGTTTTCTTCCTCTTCTCCCCTCTCAATCTGATGTGTGTGTGTGTTTATGAGATGTGGGTTCATTAATGAACCCTTATATATGTTGGACTTGGGTCCAACTTGGGTCTGGTCCAACCCGTTAGCATTTTTAGCCCATTTGGCCCAACTTTGGGCCAAACCCTTAACGCTAACTCCCGGTTTTCTATTTTTAATATTTTTCTAAGATTTTCGACTGTTCTCAGTTTTTCTCGCACAGAACCGGGTAAACTTAAACCGGTTCGACTGATTCAACTGTCGGTTCGTAGTTTTTCACGGTTTTTCACAGAAAATGTATTTTTTAACTCGAAAAGACCTACTGAGTCCAAAAATCATATTTAAATCCCCAAATTCTCATTCTAACTTTTCGAAACTTAATTTGGGCATTTAAATTATTTTATTCGTGAAAAACCCGGTTCTTACGTCCTCCCCTCCTTAAAAAGATTTTCGTCCTCGAAAATTGTATCACGCGATGTAATATATATATATATATATTCTCCACGAAGCATTCTGCTTTCCACGTTATTAACCCGACAAGTTGCCAAAGCATCTCGTTCACCATCATCCTACCGTGTCGATGTGCTCTCTCGCCTTCCACTGCGTCACTCTGATTATCGTTGTTAAGAATTTGAAAATTTTCCTTAAACCAAATACGAATTTTATAATATTATTCAAAACCTTTAAAACAGGTTTAATCTAAATGAGTCCATTGTTAAAACCTTATCAAAAGAGTCAAAAACCTTCTATGTGTAAACCAATCACTTTGAAACACGATTTTTCCTAAACTAATTAGAATCTTTAAATAAAAAATCTTTCAATTTGAATCCCTTTTGATAAATCAAATTTGCAAACCAAAATCACAAGTTAACAAAATCGTAGGACTCACTTTCCCTTTTTAAATCATATCATTTGGCCAAAAGTTTCAGTCCTAGTTTCAAAACCAAATCAATCACATCAGAGTTCCAAACCAAGTTTAAAAATCAATTTAAGCTTTAAAACTTTTTCAACACGAACGACGATTAGTCTATACCATGAAGATAAGTTAAGATCTGGTCATCGGTTTTATAATTACCTCAACCCTGTTGTTGTGATCTATCCGCCCCACGTGTTCCTCGGTGTGGACAATTTCTAACCAAGTGTCCCGGTGCACCACACTTGTAACATAGTTTCTTACCCAACTGGCATGGCCTATTCGGATGGTAGTTCCCACACTCCTAACATTTCATATCAGAGGAGTAAGCTCTTGACCGCTTCCCTTCACCATATTTCTTGAAGTTTTGTCCCCTTGGTCCAAGGTAATCATCGCGTTCCCTACTAGTGTCTCCTCTATGAGTGTCCCTTGACGAGGCTACCGTCCTTGTATATTCCTCAACCACTCTTGCCTTGTTCACCAGATCGGAGAAAATCTGAATCTCCATAGGAGGCACAGCAGTCTTGATGTCATCCTTCAAGCCACCTTGATACTTGACACACTTCCAACTTTTATAGGTCTCCGGGGCACCCTGACATACCTTAGAAAACCTACAGAGTTCCACAAACTTGCTTGTGTAGTCCGCCATGGATAGGGAACCTTGCTTTAGCTGCATCAGTTCCATCTCCTTTGCTTTCCTTGCAGACTCAGGGAAGTACTTCTTGTAGAAGGCCGTTCGGAATACTTCCCAAGGAACCTCGGTGTTCTGAAGTTGTAGTAAGCGGTATTCTACTTGCCATCAATGCTGGGCCTCTTCCAAAAGCTGATAAGCAGCAAACTACACGTATTGGTTGTTCAGGACACGCTGTGCTTGCAGTGCGCGCTCCATAGCTTGGAACCAGTTATTCGCTTCCGTGGGATTTGTTGAACCTCGGAAATTCAGAGGATGAACCTTGAGAAAGGTCTTCTAGGTCATCGGAGCACCCCCATGTTATTTCCATTCCCCTCAGCATCATTGTTGGCGTTTCCTTCACCATTTCCATTTCTATTTCCCACCGGTTGGCCTAACCTCTGCACAGCTTGCAGTGTCGCATCAGCATTTGCCTCCATGGTGTTCGCAAGATTTGCTACTACCGCCATAAACTCGGCATGGTTATCGGCCGGTTTCTCATTTCCACTCTCTCTTCATGAACGTGTACGACCTTACCCGCGAGTAGCCATTAGAGTTCCTGTCTACACCAAACAATCAATATCAAAGTGATTAGTCTCAATATCAAAAGCCTAGTGCTTCAATTATCCTAAACAGGCACTCACAAACAAGCATGCTATACAATATCAAGTAGATAACCTAATAGCATCAAAGAAAAAGACACGCAGAGTATGCAACGAAGTACAATCGGTCTATCCCTCAGGCTCACGAGGACGAACCACTCTGATACCACTAAATGTAACACCCTAATTAACGCAAGCCTTACCTCTAGCCATAAAGCAAGGGTTAACCAAAGGTTACGATAATTCTAAGGCTTATACATATTTATATAGAAAGAATAATATAATCTAGAAGCCCGATGAAGGAACAAAGCTCAAAGTTAGGGTATGAAAAGCGCAAAACGCATAAACAGAGCAACTAACTTAAAGCACAAGAAATAGATACAATTTATTTCAAAATATCATAGTATAATATCATAAGGATCTAGCCATGACTTGTGGAGTTTAAGCTGGCTAGCCATAAACAAACCATACATGAAACCAGACAGTAAAAACAGCTTATACAAATTTTGTTCTCTCAATACATGCCTCTAGGCTAAACAAAATACAAAAGTGAGAGATGTATAGCAAAATAAATCAAGGGACTCAAAAGGTATCTGGATCCTTCGCTTCTGTCACCATCCAGGCAACTCACTGTGGAGGGTTACGACCTGCATCTGAAAAATAACAACAACGTATAGAATGAGAACTGGAGGTTCTCAGTATGGTAACAGTGCCCAAAGATGTAAGATGTAAGGCTCCGGGACTGATGAGCGGATAATTTATACGCTTTTTGGCATTAGTTTTACATAGTTTTCAGTATGATTTAGTTAGTTTTTAGTATATTTTTATTAGTTTTTAATTAAAAATCACATTTCTGGACTTTACTATGAGTTTGTGTATTTTTCTGTGATTTCAGGTATTTTCTGGCTGAAATTGAGGGACCTGAGCAAAAATCAGATTCAGAGGTTGAAGAAGGACTGCAGATGTTGTTGGATTCTGACCTCCCTGCACTCAAAGTGAATTTTCTGTAGCTACAGAACTTCAAATGGCGCGCTTCCAATTGTGTTGGAAATTAGACATCCAGGGCTTTCCAGAAATATATAATAGTCCATACTTTGAATAAGGATTGACAACGTAAATTGGTGTTCAATGCCAGTTCCATGCTGCATTCTGGAGTCAAACGCCAGAAACAAGTTGCAAAGTGGAGTTCAACGCCAGAAACACATTACAAACTGGAATTCAACTCCAATAATGACCTCTCCACGTGTAAACTTCAAGCTTAGCCCAAGCACACACCAAGTGGGCCCCGAAAGTGGATTTCTACATCATTTACTCAATTCTGTAAACCCTAGTAACTAGTTTAGTATAAATAGGACTTGTTACTATTATATTAGACATCGTGGGACGTTTAGTTCTTAGATCATGGGGGCTGGCCATTCGGCCATGCCTGAATCTTTCACTTATGTATTTTTCAACGGTAGAGTTTCTACACACCATAGATTAAGTTGTGGAGCTCTGCTGTTCCTCAAAGATTAATGCAAAGTACTACTGTTTTTCTATTCAATTCAACTTATTCCGCTTCTAAGATATTCATTTGCACTTCAATATGATGGATGTGATGATCGTGACAGTCATCATCATTCTCAACTTATGAACGCGTGCTTGACAACCACTTCCGTTCTACCTTAGATTGAATGGATATCTCTTGGATATCTAATACAGGGGACCGAGTCCGAGATATTAGTGTCTTTGTGGTATAAGTTAGAACCCATGGATGGCCATTCCTGAGATCCGGAAAGTCTAAACCTTGTCTGTGGTATTCCGAGTAGGATCTGGGAAGGGATGGTTGTGACGAGCTTCAAACTCGCGAGTGCTGGGCGTAGTGACAGACGCAAAAGGATAGTAAATCCTATTCCAGTATGATCGAGAACTGACAGATGATTAGCCATGTAGTGACAGCGCATTGGACCATTTTCACAGGAGGATGGGATGTAGCCATTGACAACGGTGATGCCCTACATAAAGCTTGCCATGGAAAGAAGTAGGATTGATTGGATGAAGACAGCAGGAAAGCAGAGATCAGAGGAACGAAAGCATCTCTATACTCTTATCTGAAATTCTCACCAATGAATTACATAAGTATCCCTATCCTATTTTAATTTTTGTTCACTATAATCTCTTTATACATTTGAATCCACCTGACTGAGATTTACAAAGTGATCATAGCTTGCTTCAAGCCGACAATCTTCGTGGGATCGACCCTTACTCACGTAAGGTTTTTTACTTGGACGACTCAGTGCACTTGCTGGTTAGTTGTACGAAGTTGTGAAATAGATATAAGATCATGAACGTGCGTATTGAGTTTTTAGCACCGTTACCAAGGAATGGAATGATCACGATTTCGCACACCAGGGACGCCGTAGGTTGATGATCATGTGGAGTCACAAAAACTACTGAAAAATCAAAAACAGAATGAAAAATAGCATTAAAAATAGAACACCCTAGAGGAAGGGCTTACTGGCGTTTAAACGCCAGTAAGGAGCATCTGGCTGGCGTTTAACACCAGAACAGAGCATGAAACTGGCGTTAAACGGCAGAAACAAGCAGCAGTCTGGCATTTAAACGCCAGGATTGCACCCAGAGGAAAGCTGGCATTTAACACCAGAAACATGCACCATACTGGCGTTCAACGCCAGAAACATGCTGCAGTCTGGCGTTAAACGCTAGGATTGCATATATAGGGCGTTCTACATGCCTCAAAGGTGAAAGGATAAGAAATCCTCAAACACCTCAGGATCTGTGGACCCCACAGGATTCCCTCAGGATCTGTGGATCCCACAGGATCTCCACTTACCTTTCTTTTCTCATCTTCACACCTTTTTATATCACTTTTTCCCAAATACCCCTCACCAATCAACTCAATCACTCTTTCCCATCACCTCTTCACCACTCACATCCATCCTCTCTTCCCCAAAAACCCTACCTACCATTAAATTCAAAATATTTCCCTCCCAAACCCAACCCTAAATGGCCGAACCCTAACCCCTCCCCACTCCTATATAAACCCCTCATTCCTTCATTTTCACAGAACACAACCCTCTCTTCTTCCACTTGGCCGAAACCACTTCTCCCTCCATCTCCTCTATTCTCTTCTTCTTCTACTTCTTTCTCATTTCTTTTGCTCGAAGACGAGCAACCATTTTAAGTTTGGTGTGGTAAAAGCATTGCTTTTTATCTTTCCATAACCATTCATGGCACCTAAGGCTAGAGAAACCTCTAGAAAGAGGAAAGGAAAGGCAATTGCTTCCACCTCTGAGTCATGGGAGATGGAGAGATTCATCTCTAAGGTCCATCAAGACCACTTCTATGAAGTTGTGGCCAAGAAGAAAGTGATCCCTAAGGTTCCTTTCAAACTCAAAAAGAATGAGTATCCAGAGATCCGACTCGAAATCCAAAGAAGAGGTTAGGAAGTTCTAACCAACCCCATTCAACAAGTCAGGATCTTAATAGTTCAAGAGTTCTATGCAAATGCATGGGTTACTAGGAACCATGATCAAAGTGTGAACCCGAACCCAAAGAATTGGCTCACTATGGTTCGGGGGAAATACTTAGATTTCAGTTCGGAGAATATGAGGCTAGCGTTCAACTTGCCAATGATGGAAGAGAACGCACGCCCCTACACTAGAAGAGTCAACTTTGATCAAAGGTTAGACCAAGTCCTCATGGACATATGTGTGGAAGGAGCTCAATGGAAAATTGACTCAAAAGGCAAGCCGGTTCAACTAAGAAGGCTTGACCTCAAACCAGTAGCTAGAGGATGGTTGGAGTTTATTCAACGTTCAATCATTCCTACTAGCAACCGGTCTGAAGTTACTATAGACCGGGCCATCATGATCCACAGTATCATGATTGGAGAGGAAGTGGAGGTTCATGAAATTATACCTCAAGAACTCTACAAGGTGGCTGACAAGTCCTCCAACTTAGCAAGGTTAGCCTTTCCTCACCTCATTTGCCACCTCTGCAATTCGGCTGGGATTGACATAGAGGGAGACATCCTCATTGAAGAGGACAAGCCCATCACTAAGAAAAGGATGGAGCAAACAAGAGAGCATGGACCTCAACATGAGCATGAGGAAATTCCTCACCATGAAATCCCTGAGATGCCTCAAGGGATGCACTTTCCTCCACAAAACTATTGGGAACAAATTAACACTTCCCTAGGTGAATTAAGTTCCAACATGGGACAATTATGGGTGGAACATCAAGAGCACTCCATTATCCTCCATGAAATTAGAGAAGATCAAAGAGCTATGAGGGAGGAGCAAGAAAGACAAGGAAGAGACATAGAGGAGCTCAAAAGCACCATTGGTTCTTTAAGAAGAGGAAGACGCCACCCTCACTAAGGTGGACTCATTCCTTAATCTCCTTGTTCATTTATTTTCCTATTTTTTCGATTTTTATGCTTTATGTTTGTTTATGTTTTTGTCTTCATGATCACTAGTATTTAAGTGTCTATGCCTTAAAGTTATGAATGTCCTATGAATCCATCACCTCTCTTGAATGAAAAAATGTTTTAATTACAAAAGAACAAGAAGTACATGGTTTCGAATTCATCCTTGAAACTAGTTTAATTATTTTGATATGGTGACAATACTTTTTGTTTACTGAATGAATGCTTGAACAGTGCATATGTCTTTTGAAGTTGTTGTTTAAGAATGTTAAATATGTTGGCTCTTGAAAGAATGATGATAAGGAGAAATGTGATTTGATAATCTGAATAATCATAAAATTGATTCTTGAAGCAAGAAAAAGCAGTGAATATAGAAAGCTTGTGAAAATAAAAAAAAGAGAAAAAAATGGCGAAAAAAATAATAGAAAGAAAAAGAAAAAGCAAGCAGAAAAAGCCAAAAGCTCTTAAAACCAAAAGGCAAGAGCAAAAAAGCCAATAACCCTTAAAACCAAAAGGCAAGGGTAAATAAAAAGGATTCCAAGGCTTTGAGCATCAGTGGATAGGAGGGCCTAAAGGAATAAAATCCTGGCCTAAGCGGCTAAACCAAGCTGTCCCTAACCATGTGCTTGTGGCGTGAAGGTGTCAAGTGAAAACTTGAGACTGAGCGGTTAAAGTCAAGGTCCAAAGCAAAAGAAGAGTGTGCTTAAGAACCCTGGACACCTCTAATTGGGGACTTTAGCAAAGCTGAGTCACAATCTAAAAAGATTCACCCAGTTATGTGTCTATGGCATTTATGTATCCGGTGGTAATACTGGAAAACAAAGTGCTTAGGGCCACAGCCAAGACTCATAAAGTAGCTGTGTTCAAGAATCAACATACTAAACTAGGAGAATTAATAACACTATCTAAACTCTGAGTTCCTATAGATGTCAATCATTCTGAACTTCAATGGATAAAGTGAGATGCCAAAACTATTCAAGAGGCAAAAAGCTACAAGTCCCACTCATCTGATTGGAGCTATGTTTCATTGATATTTTGGAATTTATAGTATATTCTCTTCTTTTTATCCTATTTGATTTTCAGTTGCTTGGGGACAAGCAACAATTTAAGTTTGGTGTTGTGATGAGCGGATAATTTATACGCTTTTTGGCATTGTTTTTACATAGCTTTCAGTATGATTTAGTTAGTTTTTAGTATATTTTTATTAGTTTTTAATTAAAAATCACATTTCTGGACTTTACTATGAGTTTGTATGTTTTTCTATGATTTCATGTATTTTCTGGCTGAAATTGAGGGACCTGAGCAAAAATCAGATTCAGAGGTTGAAGAAGGACTGCAGATGCTGTTGGATTCTGACCTCCTTGCACTCAAAGTGGATTTTCTGGAGATATAGAACTCCAAATGGTGCGCTTTCAATTGCGTTGGAAAGTAGACATCTAGGGCTTTCCAGAAATATATAATAGTAAATACTTTAAATAAGGATTGACGACGTAAATTGGCGTTCAATGCCAGTTCCATGCTGCATTCTGGAGTCAAACGCCAGAAACAAGTTGCAAAGTGGAGTTCAACGCCAGAAACATGTTACAAACTGGCGTTCAACTCCAAGAATGACCTCTCCATGTGTAAACTTCAAGCTCAGCCCAAGCACACATCAAGTGGGCCCCGGAAGTGGATTTCTACATCATTTACTTAATTCTGTAAACGCTAGTAACTAGTTTAGTATAAATAGGACTTTTTACTATTGTATTAGACATCTTGGGACGTTTAGTTCTTAGATCATGGGGGCTGGCCATTCGGCCATGCCTGAACCTTTCACTTATGTATTTTTCAACGGTAGAGTTTCTACACACCATAGATTAAGTTGTGGAGCTCTGCTGTTCCTCAAAGATTAATGCAAAGTACTACTGTTTTTCTATTCAATTCAACTTATTCCGCTTCTAAGATATTCATTCGCACTTCAATATGATGGATGTGATGATCATGACAGTCATCATCATTCTCAACTTATGAACGCGTGCCTGACAACCACTTCCGTTCTACCTTAGATTGAATGGATATCTCTTGGATATCTAATACAGGGGACCGAGTCCGAGATATTAGTGTCTTCGTGGTATAAGTTAGAACCCATGGATGGCCATTCCTGAGATCCGGAAAGTATAAACCTTGTCTGTGGTATTTCGAGTAGGATCTGGGAAGGGATGGTTGTGACGAGCTTCAAACTCGCGAGTGCTGGGCGTAGTGACAGACGCAAAAGGATAGTAAATCCTATTCCAGTATGATCTAGAACCGACAGATGATTAGCCATGCAGTGACAGTGCATTGGACCATTTTCACAGGAGGATGGGATGTAGCCATTGACAACGGTGATGCCCTACATAAAGCTTGCCATGGAAAGGAGTAGGATTGATTGGATGAAGATAGCAGGAAAGCAGAGATCAGAGGAACGAAAGCATCTCTATACGCTTATTCAAAATTCTCACCAATGAATTACATAAGTATCCCTATCCTATTTTAATTTTCGTTCACTATAATCTCTTTATACATTTGAATCTGCCTGACTGAGATTTACAAAGTGACCATAGCTTGCTTCAAGCCGACAATCTCCGTGGGATCGACCCTTACTCACGTAAGGTTTATTACTTGGACGACCTAGTGCACTTGCTGGTTAGTTGTACAAAGTTGTGAAACAGATATAAGATCATGAACGTGCGTATTGAGTTTTTAGCGCCGTTACCAAGGAATGGAATGATCACGATTTCACACACCAGAGACGCCGTAGGCAATCCTAGAACTTCACGTCACATACGGATATTCAAGCTTAGAATAACATAAATAAATCAGGAAATTAAACCATAAACCGAGTTATCTAAACTTAGGGGGAATTCTAAATAATACTAATCACACCGCTGTATCCCACAGCCATCGCCAACCTAACCTCCGTGCAATCCTATCGCCACCGCCTACCTAACCTCCTCAGCACCAAACAAACACAGATAATGCAGACAGGGAAATGACAGGTAGTATTCATATATATATATATATATATATATATATATATATATATATGAGTAATTCAAGAAGCAAGTAGGCATGCTATATAATTAGGCAAACTCAAGTAAACAAAGCAAGCAAACATATAAAAGATGCATATGATGAATGTCTGCCCTATTGGCAGTGATATCACATGTCGGTTATCACGAAACCCGACAGAAAATCCGGTCGACAACTCCCGGATTAGTCTCTCTATTGTGCATAAGGAGGAAAATTCCGAGGGATGAGTGCCCTACCCACCTTCTCCTTTCAGAGGGAAATATTCTGAGGGAGCGTACCCTACCACCTTCCTCTGGTTGTCACATGATTCCGTGGGTTAGTGCCCTACCACCTTGCAATCAGAGAGAAGTTGCATTTTCAGGAGGAATAGTTTCGAGGGATAAGTGCCCTACCACCTTCTCCTTTCAGAGGGAAATATTCCAAGGGAGCGTGCCCTACCACCTTCCTCTGGTTGCGAGAAATATGAGTGAATGAGAAGCACAGCTTCAACTCTCACATCCGAACGTAGGCGGGAGACAGCCACATCCCCTACGACGGACAACAATACAAATCGTAATCATATATTCAATCTTAGAGGCCAATCCTCTAAACACACTTCCACTCATACTCATCACAACCATCATCAACTCATAAGTTCCATTCTAAATTCCTTAGTTTCATTGGTTTCTCAATTTCGTTATCAGAAATCACCATATTCACCATCCTTCCTTCTCTCTCAACCAACTCATCTTCACTACACCAGAATCTTAAACCTCCATTTGCTAATTTTTCAAAGTAAAACCCAAATTAAACCTCCTAAGACCTTTCCAATATTCCAACATCCAAAAATTGAGCCCAAGAGTCTTAAAATGGTGTTATAGAAGCTTACAATGTTGTTGGGAAGGTAGAATAGTTGAAAAATAAGTAAAATTTGAGAAACAGGGCATGTGCGGCCGCACAGGGGTGTGTGCGTGCGCACGCCCAGGAGATTTTAAAAATGTGTGCATACGCACAGGGTGTGCGTACACACAGATGGCAAAACATACAGAATCTGTTCACTCGCACAACCTGTGCCAGCGCCCCTAACAGACTAGCCTTCCCGACGTGTGCGTCTGCACAGGTTGAAATTCTTCCTTAGATATGTGCGCGCACAAGCTGTGCTAGTACTGCAAACAGAACGCATTTCCCTGCCTGTGCGTGCGCACTGGTGTGTGCGTCTGCACAGGTCAAAATTTTCGCAGGGTGTGCGCTCACACATATCAGAAATCATGAAATTCTACAACCTTGCAGAATTTCAGATTTTTAACAACAACTTTGAATGATCATAACTTCCTCTACAAAATTCCAATTTTCATAAACTTTATATCGATTTAAAGGGTTTTCAAAGATCTTTAGTTCTAAATAAATTTCCATCAATTTCGAAAACTGAGACAAATGTTATGATCAGACAAAGTTCACCAAAAATCAAATTTTACCCAAAATCACAATTTCCACAACTTACCAACATTTCCAACCAAAACCAAACCAAAACCACTTCAAACTCCAATTCCTAGCATAATCTACCCTTTACAACATATTATACCATTCTCAACCATCAAACCTCTCTAACTCAATCTTTTCGTCATAACTCAACCATAATTCATAATTCACAAATTTAAACCTCAACTTCACACTTCTCACACAATTAACATCCTAACTCATCAATACCATTTTGAACCATCAAACTCCTTATTCCTCAACATTCAAGAAATCACAAACAATCATAATTCTCTTCATTCAACAATGGCATTTCCATGAATCATCAACAACATCAACCACTACAATTCCTTATATTCATCTCATAAAACTTGCATCTTCAAACAATAGTCATCAAAATCAACATTTATGTTACCCAAATTAATATACACACCCAACTACATCACTCAACATCATAATTCATCATTATCACCAATACTTCTCAACAATCACCCTCACCTACAAAATCAATTATTTATCATTACTCATCAACTATATCAACACCCCTCTTCAACAACATAAATCATCAATACTCATTAACACCAACAATCCCCAATAATCATCATCAACCACAATAATCCAATATAACCAACAATTACATCTGTTCACATATATTATTCATATACCAATATCATTCAATCCTATCTTAGGGTCAACTAGCCTAAGTTTCTAGAAATATTACATATTACATAAAGAAAATCAAAATCATATGTTGCCGATTCCCAAACGCTCCAAACACCAAAATGAAACCACCAAACTTGATCCAAAGCCTCAACCAGCTCCAATAAACACCAAAGCTCAAACTAACAACACATATATTACCAAAATCAAAACCTAAGATACATAAAACAACTAAACATAAGGGTTTAGCAAAACCTTACCTTACCCAACGAGATTAGGGGTAAAATCCAATAATTACCCGCTACTAGAGATCACCTAAACAAGCAAAATCACAAAACTTGCTCAAAAACCAAACTTAAAACGTGCAGAAACTTAGGGCACGAAACTGGGGAGTGAGATGCGAGCTCTTACTAAATTTCTTTAAATATGACGGAAGAGCTCATCAAGAGCTTCACGTGGCCATAAACGGCTCGTCAATCGGAGGTGCGCAGCTCAAGTTATCACGAGTTGAAGTGAGGAGTGAATAGTATTTTCTTCTTCCTCTTCTCCCCTCTCAATCTGATGTGTGTGTGTTTATGAGATGAGGGTTCGTTTTCATTAATGAACCCTTATATATGTTGGACTTGGGCCCAACTTGGGCCCGGTCCAACCCGTTAGCATTTTTAGCCCGTTTGGCCCAACTTTGGGCCAAACCTTTAACGCTAACACCCGGTTTTCCATTTCTAATATTTTTCTAAGGTTTTCGACTGTTCTCAATTTTTCTCGCACAAAACCGGGTAGACTTAAACCGGTTCAACTGCCAGTTCGCAGTTTTTCACAGAAAACACATTTTCTAACTCGGAAAAACCTACTGAGTCTAAAAATTATATTTAAATCCCCAAATTCTCATTATAACTTTTCAAAAGTTAATTTGGGCATTTAAATTATTTTATTCGTGAAAAACCCGGTTCTTACAGGTAGAGGATGTCTTAGTAAAGGTTGAGAACCTTTACATCCCTGTAGATTTTATAATCTTGGATACTAAGGAGGAAGAGGATGAATCCATCATCCTCGGAAGACCCTTCCTACCTACTCCCAATGCCAGCATTGATGTGGCAAAGGGAGAGCTAATTTTACAGTTATGGGAGGACCAAATCTTGTTCAAGATACCTAGCTCTAACTCTCCCTCTGACAAAAGAGAGATAGTTGTGCAACACCTAGTGTTCTAACCCTTTCTCTCATTGTAGTGCTATACAGAGTCCCCAGACACCAACTCTAAGTTTGGTGTTAGGCAGCCATCATTAAGCACTGAGAATACTGGTACTACAAAGAAGGTACCAAAAGGATGGAGGGATAAGAAAATCCCCACTGAAGGCCTCTCACCTGGCATGAGAGTTATCTTCACTGACAATCCAGTCATTCCACACACTATGAACAGGATCCTGTCTCTAGAACATGTGGAACTTATCCATGAGAGCACAGGAAAGAAGTTCACTGTAAAGTACGAAATTCTGAGCCCCTATCCATCTACGTAAGGAGCTAACCGTCAAGCTAGTGACATTAAAGAAGCGCTTGTTAGGAGACAACCCAACCATAATTAAAGTTATTTCTATTTTTTATTAAGTTTATTTTAGTTATATCAGTTCAATTTTTATATTTCTTTAAGTTTGTGATCATGTGCACCAGTTAGAACAGAAACAGAAATAGTCAGAACTGGAAATAGAAAACCCTGGAGTAGGCCCCTTGCTGGCATTGAATAACAGACAGGGAGGTAGGAGTGGGAGTTCAATGCCCATGAGGAGCAGTATTGCTGGCGTTGAACGCCAGCCAAGGAACATGAAGCTGGCATTGAACGCCAGCCAGGGGGCAAAGACTGGGCGTTCAACACCCCAAAGGAAACAGAGATCTGGCATTGAACGCCAGGAAAGAGCACCTCAATGGGCGTTCAACGCCCCACAAGGAGCATCAAGCTGGCATTGAACGCCAGCCAGGAGCAGGAGCTGGGCATTCAACGCTTACAAGGGGGCAGGGAATTTGAATTCCCTAGCCCCTTAGGATTAGTGGGTCCCATTGAATCTCCACCTACCCCATCTTCTTCTCTTTCTTACTTTCATTCTTCCCCACATACTCTTCCCCATAAACTCTCAACCAATCACATCCATACCTCTTCCCAAAACCATCACAACTCCCACCCACTTCAAATTCAAACTTTCCCTCCCATTTACCCTTCCCATAACCGAACCCTACCCCATCCCAACCCTATAAATAACTCCTCATACCACCTCTCCAATACACACCTCATACACTATATCCCCACTTGGCCGAATCCTCCTCTCCCCCTTTCTCTACCGATTCTCTTCTTCTTCTACTCTTTTCTTCATATTTTTCTCGAAGACGAGCAAAGCTTTTAAGTTTGGTATTGGAAAAGCCATACTTTTTTGCTTTTCATTCACACTTATGGCATCCAAAGTCAGAGAATCCTCTAGAAAGAGGAAAGGAAAAGCAGTTGCTTCCACCTCTGAACCTTGGTAGATAGAGAGATTCATTACTAAAGCTTATCAAGACCACTTCTATAAAGTAGTGGCAAAAAAAGGGTGATTTTTGAAGTCTCTTTTAGGCTAAAAAAGGATGAGTACCCGGAGATCCGATGAGAAATCCGGAGGAGAGGTTGAGAAGTCCTAACCAATCCTATTTCAGAAGTTAGAATCTTGATGGTACAAGAGTTCTATGCCAATGTATGGGTCACGAAAAACCATGATACAAATGTGAACCCAAGTCCCAAAAAGTTGGCATACCATGATCCGAGGGCGTCTCTTGGATTTCAGCCCGGAAAGTGTAAGGTTGGCGTTCCATTTGCTAATAATGCAAGGAGACCCACATCCTTACACTGGGAGAGTTAATTTTGATCAGAGGCTAGACCAAGTCCTTTCAGACATTTATGTGGAAGGAGCTCATTAGAAGAGGGATGCTTGAAGAGAGAACTTTTGTGTGGTCTAGAATTCAGAATAAATTCCTGTTGCAAGTATAGCTTCTAAACCAACAAAAGTCCTTTCTTACAAACGTTTTGGTTGTCACAAGTAACAAACCCCTTTTAAAATTGATAACCGAAGTATTCAAACCTCGGGTCGTCTTCTCAAGGAACTGCAGGGAGGTATGTTCTTATTATTGGTTATGAGTTTTGCAAATTGTGGTGTGAAAGTAAGGAACAAGTAATTTAAATGACAAATAAAATAAACAAGTGACTGTAAAATAAACTCTTGGCAAGGTATGAGAATTTGGAAGTCCTATCCTAGTTATCCTTATCAATGGTGATGAGAATTGAGTTTTAATCCCACTTAGTTAACCTTTACTAAAGCAAAGGAAGGTCAAGTGACTAATTAGTTTGATCCTCAGGTCCTGGTCAATTCCTAAGAAAGGACTGGAGTTATTGAAGTTCAATTCAATTAGCAAAGACAACAATTATCAATCACGTTGAGTTTGATAACTCAAGATTTGCCAATTAATCAACCAATGCCAAAAGGGGAAGAAAATACAAATTATTAATGTAAATAAAGGAAAGTAATCATAATTCTGAAATACCTCAAATTATATTAAATAGAAAATCAAATCTAAACATGAATGGTTCATAAGCCAATTCGGCAACAAAAGTAATTAAAGGAAAGCATTAAAAGATCTGAAAGCAAAAGAGGAATATAAAGCAAAAGAAATATTGAACCTGATAAAGAGTCGGAATACTAAATTGAAATAACAAGAAATCCTAATCCTAAAACCTAAGAGAGAGAGGAGAGAACCTCTCTCTCTAAAAACTACATCTAAACTATCAAAAGTGAATAATTAGAGATCTCTCTTTAATGGATGCATTCCCTCACTTCATAACCTCTAATCTGTGCCTTCTGGACTTGGATCTAGGCCAAAAAGGGTTTCAGAAATTGCTGGGAGTGTTTTCTGTAATTTCTGGTGCGTGGCGTCTGTCACGCGTCCGCGTGGGTCACGCGGTCGCGTCATCTGGAGTTTTTCTTGTCACGCGTTCGCTTCGGTCATGTGTACGTGTCATCTGTGTTCTACTCATGGCGCGCGTCCACGTCAATCATGCGTTCGCGTCGCTGTCTTTTCGCTCTAGGCATGCGGCCGCGTCGTCCATGCGTTCGCGTCGCTGCCAGTTTCTTTAAAAACTCCATTTTATGCTTTCCTTCTATTTTTGTATGTTTCCTTTCCATCCTTTAAGTCATTTCTACCTTAGAAGATCTGAAACTTCTCAACACACAAATCACGGCATCGAATGGTAATAAAGGGTAATTAAAATAAATAATTTCAAAGCATAGGAAACATGTATTTTACATATATCACATAATAAGGAAGGAAAAGTAAAACCATGCAAATTACATGAATAAGTGGGTGAAGGGTTGAATAAATCACTTAAATTGAGCACAATATATATCATAAAATATGGGTTTATCAATGCTCAAGGCAAGCCTATCCAACTAAGAAGGCTTGACCTCAAGCTTGTACCTAGAGGATGGTTGGAATTCATCCAACGCTCTATCATCCCTACTAGCAATCGGTTAGAAGTGACCATTGACAGAGCCATCATGATTCATTGCATCATGATTGGAAGTGAGGTGGAGGTACATGAGGTAATACCTCAAGAATTGTACAAGAAAGCTGAAAAGCCTTCCACCTTAGCAAGGTTGGCATTCCTCCACCTTTTCTGTCACCTATGCAATTCAGCTAAAATTGTCATAGAAGGAGACATTCCTATTGAGTAGGACAAGCCTATCACTAGGAAGAGGATAGAGCAAACTAGAGAGCCTACACATGCACCTCAACAAGAGCATGTGGAGCTGCCTCAATAAGAGATCACTGAGATGCCTCAAGGGATGCGTTTTCCTCCCCAAGGCTATTGGGACCAATTACACACTTCTCTAGGAGAATTGAGCTCACATAGATCAACTAAGGATGGGACACCAAGAGCACTCCACCATCCTCCATGAAATAAAAGAAGATCAAAGAGCCATGAGGGAAGAACAACAGAGGCAGGGGCGTGACATAGAAGAGATCAAGCGGTCCATTGGCTTCTCTAGAGGGAGCAGTACTCGCCATCACTAAGGTGGATCCGTTCCTTGTATCCCCTGTTGATTATTTTTCTATTTTCCTTGTATTTTATCTTATTGTCTGTTTCTAGTGCTTGATCATCTTTATATCTTAAAGCTATGAAATATTCCATATATCTCTCACCTTGCTTAAAAAAAATTTTAATTGAAAAAGAAAAGTAAGATACATGAATTTTGAGTTATATATTAAGAATAGTTCAATTATTTGATGTGGTGACATTACTTTTATTTTTTGAATGCATGAATGAACAGTGTATATTTGATGTTAGAGTTAAGAATGTTGGCTCTTGAAAGAATGATGATAAAAGTGAAGTTTTATTGGTGATCTAAAAAATCCAAAAATTGATTCTTGAAGTAAGAAAAAGCAGTAAAAAGCAATAAGAGAAAAAAATATTTTATGCGAAAAAAAAAGAGCAGGCAGAAAAAGAAATAAAAAAAAGAAAAAGCCAATAGCTCTGTAAACCAAAAGGCAAGAGCAAAAAGCCAATAGCTCTTTAAACCAAAAGGCAAGAGCAAGGATCCAAGGCTTTGAACATCAATAGTTAGAAGGGCCTAAAAGAAACAAAATCTTGGCCTAAACAGTTCAAATGAGCTGCTTTCCAAACTATATGCTTGTGGTGCGAAGGTGTCAAGTGAAAAGCTTGAGACTGAGCAGTTAAAGTCGTGATCCAAAGCGAAGAGTGTGCTTAAGAGCTCTAGTCACCACTGGCTGGGGATTCTAGAAAAGCTGAATCACAATCCTAAGCGGTTCACCCAGTTAAGTGTCTGTGGCGTTTATGTATCCGGTGGTAATACTGGAAAACAAAGCACTTAGGGTCATGGCCAAGACTCAAAAGAAGCTGTGTTCAAGAATAAAAAAGAACTTAACTAGGAGAATCAATAGTATCATCTGGATTCTGAGTTCCTAAAAGATGCCAATTATTCTGAGCTTCAAAGGAAAGTGAGATGCCAAAACTATTCAGAAGCTAAAAGCTACTAGTCCCGCTCATCTAATTGAAACCGAGCTTTATTGAAAACTCTGAGATTTATTGTATCCTTCTCCTCTTTTTAATCCTATTTATTTTTGGTTGCTTGGGGACAAGCAACAGTTTAAGTTTGGGGTTCTGATGAGCGGATATTTTATACGCTTTTTAGCATCATTTTTATATAGTTTTCATTATGTTTTGTTTAAGTTTTATTATAATTTCATAGGTTTTAGTGAAAAATTCATATTTTTGGATTCTACTTTGAATTTATCTATTTTATGATGATTTCAGGTATTTTCTTCATTATGTTTTGTTTAAGTTTAATTATAATTTCATATGTTTTAGTGAAAAATTCATATTTTTGGATTCTACTTTGAATTTGTCTATTTTATGATGATTTCAGGTATTTTCTGGTTGAAATTGAGGAGCTTTGGAAAGTCTGATTCAGAGACAGAGAAAGGACTGCAGATGCTGTTAGGATCTGACTTCCATGCACTCAAATGAGCTTTTCTGGATCTATAGAAATCCAAATGGGGTTCTCTAAATGGCTATGGAAAGCTAACATCCAGTGATTTCCAGAAATATATAATAGTCTATACTTTGTTCTGGAAATGTAGGTCCAAAATTGGCATTCAACGCCAGTACTCCACCCTCTTCCTGGCGTTGGACGCCCAAAAGGGAGCAGCTGGCATCCAACGCCCAAACAGGAGTCCAAAGCTGGTGTTCAACACCCAAGAAGGATCCTAGGATGTGGAGACACCCTTAGCTTAGCCCAAACACTCACCAAGTGGGCCGGAAAGTGGATTTTCAAACTGTATGACTAGTTTATCTTATTTTCGTAATTCTTAGTTAGCAGATTAATATATATAGGAGGAGATCAACCATGTTTAGGATCTCTCCATCATATCTTTACTTTTCACGTTCTACATTATGTACAGTATGAGTCACTAACCTCCTAAGGTTAAGGTTAGGGGCTTTTCTGATTCTTATGAATTAATAATATCACTATTCTACTTCAATCTATGCTTGATTCCATTCTAAGATATATCTTCGTTCTTCATCCTAACGAATTGGGAGTGTAACTTGACCATCATCCCTATTCACATGTGTTCTTGAGAGTACTTGACGGGATAGTACTGAACCACAAGCTTGATTATACATTTCTTAGACGGCTAATCCATGGCTTCATTGCGGACTTCTCGAGATATCAGTTCAGCCGAGGTACGGGACGATTAGGGCCTTTGTGGTATAGGCTAGAACCAAGGAAGCAGTATTGTTTGATCTAGAAGATCCGACCTTGTCTGTGGCATTTTGAGTAGGATCACCAAGGGAATGGACTACTAGAGCTTCACCCCAATTCAGATTGGATAACTGCTGACCCAGCGTTTGACCTGAAGCAGAGTAGATTAATGACCGCTGACCCGGCGTTAATCATATACAGCCTGCCATGGAATGAATCAATCAGAAGTTGGAGTAGATGGTGAGAAAAGTTGATCCAGAAGGAAGAAGCATCTCTGAAACCTCAACCGTTCTATCATCATTGATTTCACACCTATCTAGTAACGTTTTATTTATTTATTTTGTTTTATGCATTTTCTCGTGACAACTATATTTTCTATCCGCCTGACTAAGATCTACAAAATAACCATTGCTTGCTCAAACCAACAATCTCCATGGGATTGACCCTCACTCACCTGAGGTATTACTTGGACGACCCGGTATACTTGCCGGTCTATCTGTGCGAAACGTGCAGAGCCAGTTTCGTGCACCAACAAGGTTCACGAGAGGGATAATCCAAATCCAAGATCTATCAGATCACACATCTCTCATCATTAGGAATAGTTTCTTTTTTATCATGAGTCACTAAACTTCCCCATTGATGGTTAGGAGCTCTGCTTGGTTTAAGGATTAATAATGTAAATGTTTTCTTTATTTTAAATCATGCTTCTTTACTATTTCAAGATTGAGTTTTATTCTTCAACACTGAAGGTTAGAACTATTGGGAAATATTCTAATTCTTTCTTGGATTCTGATTTTATATTTAGGAAAATTAATTTCAGAATTAGCTTAAAACTCATCTCATAATATTCACTTATGTAGAGCTAGTTCGAATAAGTGACATGTAATTCGTCTAGTGATAGTTCTTGAAGATTGCATGCCAATAAAATCGAAATCGTTCTTTACCTCTCCCCTCAATTTGTTAACTAAGGAATTGGCAATTAATTGCATTTAGAGAAATTAAATCACCAAGGGATTGAGGTTTTATTATAAATGATTTGCTATGAAAAGATTTTTGCATAAATTGAATAAGAAAGCATAAGCATTGTTCTTCCAAGAATCAAACATATCTGAGGCCTTCAACATTTTCATTTATTAATTTTCTTCCAATTTCAAGCATTCTTCCAAGTCTTTCCTTTTGTTTCTTACTTTCTTCAAGATCCAACATCCAAAATCTAAGGTTTGATCGATCTAATTAGATATTTAATTAGACGTTTCTTGCCTCAATTTATTAATCCTCGTGGGAATGATATCGACTCACCGTGGTATTACTTGAACAATTCGGTGCATTTTCAGTATCCGCGAGCATTAATTTCGCTTATCAAGTTTTCGGCCCAAAAACTTGATGAGCGAAAACTGAAGCTCATGAATACCAGCAAGTGCACCGAATTGCTCAAGTAATACCACAGTAAGTGAATATCGTTCCCACAAGAATTAACAATTTAAGAACGCAAATATCGAGTTAAACAACTAATTAGATCAATAAAAACTGGAATTGATGAATGTTGAAACTTGCTAAGAACTTGAAAGGCTTGAATGTTAGATTGCTTGAGTGCAGTGAACACGTGGTTGATTGAAAGAAAATATATAATGGAGAAATCAAGAGTTTTGGAGATGTTTAAGTGCTTAGAAAAATAAACTTTGTTTTCCTATTCTAAGCATGCAGAGATCTTTTCATGGACTTTAATTAACCGATTTTCAATGTCTTGACTCTTCGATCTCTCTTCAATTAACTAACTACCAATGTCTTGGTCAATCTATTAGTCGAAGAGGTTAAGTAAAAAATCTGATTCAGTTCCTCATAAGATTCAAAAGTAGTCCTTAGGCCAGATTAAATGTCATGTATCCAAGCTAGTTGTAAGATCCCGAAATTTTGGAAATTAAATAATAAGTTATTTATGATTTATTATATTTATTCAAGAGTATATTTTTAGAGATTTTTATATAAATTGGGCAATTTCTTATTTATAATTTAAAGTTTTAGTAATTGATAAACAATGAGAATTTTTTACGCTTTAATTTGAATATTTAGATTTTAACTTTAATTTATGAATAAAAGAAAATTAATTTCATTATCTTTAATTCTTAAATTAGAGTATTTATTTGAGAATAAATTATAATTTGATGAATAAATAATAGTTTTTAAAAAATAATTTTGTTAGATTAAAATTGGTTTTTAGTTACTACATTACCCTTATTTTTACTAGAACTTACCAACCTACCTTCATCCTTTTTCCCTAAATCAAAACCCTAACTCTAACACACCCACACATTCACCCACTCCCTCACTAACAGCCACCACTCACCGCCCAAAACCTTCACTCAATGGAAAGAAAAAAAAGAAGAGAGGGAGAGCTTGAGTGATGTGAGGAAGTAGAGAAAACGGGAGGGCGACCGTGCTGGCGCCGCTGGGTCTTGCCGCCACCAAACCATCGCGCGAGGGAGCAGAGGAAGAAGATTCCACCACTGCCGTTAGCTTAATCATGCTGGTTATTATCGCCGTCTTGTCACCATGCCATCGCGGGAGAGAGGAGATGCTCAAGCTAAAGAGAGCTGGAGAAGTGCCACCACCATTTGCGTGTCACTGCCGCCACTGCTACATCCTCCATCAGTGCTGTTGCACGCGAGGAGGAGGAGGAGCTAGTCCTCGCCGTTTCTGCCGCTATCGAAGCCAGGATCGTCACTGTCGGAGGAAGAGAGCTTGTATAAAGGGTTGCTAGAGTGGCTCACTGGTGCACGAAATTGTGATCTCTGGTAATGGCTCCAAAAACTTGGTGCTCTAATCTCAATTCATAATTTGTCACAACTTCGATACAACTAACCAGCAAGTGCACTGGGTCGTCCAAGTAATAAACCTTACGTGAGTAAGGGTCGATCCCACGGAGATTGTTGGTATGAAGCAAGCTATGGTCACCTTGTAAATCTCAGTCAGGCGGATAATAATTGATTATGGAGTTTTCGAAATTAATTAATAAGTAAACATAGAATAGGGATAGAAACACTTATGTAATTCGTTGGTGAGAATTTCAGATAAGCATGTAGAGATGCTTTTGTTCCTCTGAATCTCTGCTTTCCTGCTGCCTTCATCCAATCAATCCTACTCCTTTCCATGGCTGGCTTTATGCAAGGGCATCACCGTTGTCAGTGGCTACATCCCTTCCTCTTGTGAAAATGGTCCAAGATGCCCTGTCACGGCACAGCTAATCATCTGAGGTTCCCGATCATGCTGGAATAGGATTCACCCTCCTTTTGCGTCTGTCACTACGCCCAGCACTCGCGAGTTTGAAGCTCGTCACAGTCATTCAATCAATGAATCCTACTCGGAATACCACAGACAAGGTTTAGACTTTCCGGATTCTCTTGAATGCCGCCATCAATCTAGCTTACACCACAAAGATTCTGATTAAGAGATCTAAGAGATACTCATTCAATCTAAGGTAGAACGGAAGTGGTTGTCAGGCACGCGTTCATAAGGAATGATGATGATTGTCACGTTCATCACATTCAGGTTGAAGTACGAATGAATGTCTTAGAAGCGAAATAAGATGAATTGAATAGAAAAACAGTAGTACTTTGCATTAATCTTTGAGGAACAGCAGAGCTCCACACCTTAATCTATGGAGTGTAGAAACTCTACCGTTTGAAAATACATAAGTGAAAGGTCCAGGCATCCAAAGATGATCAAAAGATGTCAAAATACAATAGTAAAAAGTCCTATTTATAATAAACTAGCTACTCGGGTTTACAGAAGTAAATGATGCATAAATCCACTTCCGGGGCCCACTTGGTGTGTGCTTGGGCTGAGCTTAAAGTCTACACGTGGAGAGGTCATTCTTGGAGTTGAACGCCAGCTTTTGTGCCAGTTTGGGCGTTGAACTCCACTTTGCAACTTGTTTCTGGCGCTGGACGCCAGAATTAGGCAGAGAGCTGGCGTTGAACGCCAGTTTGCATCGTGTAAACTCGGGCAAAGTATGGACTATTATATATTGCTGGAAAGCTCTGGATGTCTACTTTCCAACGCAATTAGAAGCGCACCATTTTGAGTTCTGTATCTCCAGAAAATCCATTTTGAGTGCAGAGAGGTCAGAATCCAACAGCATCAGCAGTCCTTCTTCAACCTCTGAATCTGATTTTTGCTCAAGTCCCTCAATTTCAGCCAGAAAATACCTGAAATCACATAAAAACACACAAAGTCATAGTAAAGTCCAGAAATGTGAATTTAACATAAAAACTAATGAAAACATCCCTAAAAGTAACTAGATTCTACTAAAAATATACTAAAAACAATGCCAAAAAGCGTATAAATTATCCGCTCATCACAACACCAAACTTAAATTGTTGCTTGTCCCCAAGCAACTAAAAATCAAATAGGATAAAAAGAAGAGGATATACTATAAATTCCAAACTATCAATGAAACATAGCTCCAATCAGATGAGCGGGACTTGTAGCTTTTTGCCTCTTGAATAGTTTTGGCATCTCACTTTATCCATTGAAGTTCAGAATGATTGGCTTCTATAGGAACTCAGAGTTTAGATAGTGTTATCGACTCTCCTAGTTCAGTATGATGATTCTTGAACACAGCTATTTTATGAGTCTTGGCCGTGGCCCTAAGCACTTTGTTTTACAGTATTACCACCGGATACATAAATGCCACAGACACATAATTGGGTGAACCTTTTCAGATTGTGACTCAGCTTTGCTAAAGTCCCCAATTAGAGGTGTCCAGGGTTCTTAAGCACACTCTTTTTTTTTCTTTGGACCTTGACTTTAACCGCTCAGTCTCAAGTTTGCACTTGACACCTACACGCCACAAGCACATGGTTAGGGACAGCTTGGTTTAGCCTCTTAGGCCAGGATTTTATTCCTTTAGGCCCTCCTATCCACTGATGCTCAAAGCCTTGGGATCCTTTTTATTTACCCTTGCCTTTTGGTTTTAAGGGTTATTGGCTTTTTGCTCTTGCCTCTTGGTTTTAAGAGCTTTGACTTTTTCTGCTTGCTTTTTCTTTTTCTTTCTATTTTTTTTTCGCCTATTTTTTTTTTACAAGCTTTGTTCTTTGCTGCTTTTTCTTGCTTCAAGAATCATTTTTGTGATTTTTCAGATTATCAAATAACATATCTCCTAGTCATCATTCTTTCAAGAGCCAACATATTTAACATTCTTAAACAATAACTTCAAAAGACATATGCAATGTTCAAGCATTCATTCAGAAAACAAGAAGCATTGTCACCACATCAATATAATTAAACTAAGTTCAAGGATAAATTCAAAACTCATGTACTTCTTGTTCTTTTTGAATTAAAACATTTTTCATTTAAGAGAGGTGATGGATTCATAGGACATTCATAACTTTAAGACATAGTTACTAACTACTAATGATCATGTAATGAAGACACAAACATAGATAAGCACATAACATAGAAAACGAAAAAACAAAAGAAATAAGAACAAGGAATGAATCCACCTTAGTGATGGTGGCGTTTCCTTCTTGAGGAACCAATGATGTCCTTGAGCTCTTATATGTCTCTTCCTTGTCTTTGTTGCTCCTCCCTTATTGCTTTTTGATCTTCTCTAATTTCATGAAGGATGATGGAGTGCTCTTGATGTTCCACCCTTAATTGTCCCATGTTGGAACTTAATTCTCCTAGGGAGGTGTTGATTTGCTCCCAATAGTTTTGTGGAGGAAAATGCATTTGAGGCATCTCCGGGATCTCATGGTGATGAGCTTCATACGCCTCTTGAGCTCCATGAATGGGCTCTCTTGCTTGCTCCATCTTTTTCTTAGTGATGGGCTTCTCTTCCTCAATGTGAATGTCTCCTTCTATGAAAGCTCCAGCTGAGTAACATAGATGGCAAATAAGATGAGGAAAAGCTAGCCTTGCCCCAGGAGAGGGCTTTTCGGCTATTTTGTAGAGTTCAAGGGAGATGACTTCATGAACTTCTACTTATTCTCCAATCATGATGCTATGGATCATGATGGCCCGATCCACAGTAACTTCATATCGGTTGCTAGTGGGGATGATGGAGCGTTGGATGAACTCCAACCATCCTCTAGCCACAGGCTTGAGGTCCAATCTTCTTAGTTGAACCGGCTTGCCTTTGGAGTCAATCTTCCATTGAGCTCCTTCCACACATATGTCCATAAGGACTTGGTCCAACCTTTGATTAAAGTTGACCCTTCTAGTGTAGGGGCGTTCATCTCCTTGCATCATAGGCAAGTTAAACGCCAACCTCAGATTCTCCGGACTAAAATCTAAGTATTTCCCCCGAACCATTGTAACATAATTCTTTGGATTTGGGTTCTTACTTTGATCATGGTTCCTAGTGATCCATGCATTGGCATAGAACTCTTGAACCATTAGGATGCCGACTTGTTGGATGGGGTTTTTTAGGACTTCCCAACCTCTTCTTTGGATTTCATGTCGGATCTCCGGATACTCATTTCTCTTGAGTTTGAAAGGGACCTCAGGGATCACCTTCTTCTTGGCCACAACATCATAGAAGTGGTCTTGATGAGCTTTGGAGATGAATCTTTCCATCTCCCATGACTCGGAGGTGGAAGCTTTTGTCTTCCCTTTTCCTTTTCTAGAGGATTCTCCGGTCTTAGGTGCCATCAATGGTAATGGAAAAACAAAAAGCTTATGCTTTTACCACACCAAACTTAGAATTTTGCTCGTCCTCGAGCAAGAGAAGAAAGAATAGATGAAGAAGAAGAAGAAAATATGGAGAAGAGGGAGAAGGGGTTGTGTTTTGGCCAAGAAGAGAAAGAGAGGGTTGTGTTGTGTGAAAATGAGGAAGAATGGAGGGCTTTATATAGGGAAGGGAGGGGGGTAAGTTTCGGCCATATAGGGTGGGTTTGGGTGGGAAATTGATTTTGAATTTTGAAGGTAGGTGGAGTTTATGAGGTAGGTTTATGGGGAAGAGTGGATGGATGTGAGTGGTGAAGAGGTGATGGGGAAGAGAGATTGAGGTGATTGGAGAAGGGTTTTGGGGAAGAGTGTTTATGGGATTATGTGAAAGAGGGGTGAGAAGAAGTGAGTGGAGGTAGGTGGGGATCCTGTGGGGTCCACAGATCCTGAGGTGATCCTGTGGGGTCCACAGATCCTGAGGTGTTCAAAGATTTACAACCTTGCACCAAATTAGGCATGTAAAATGCCCTTGCACACAACTCTGGGCGTTCAGCGCCAGGTTGGTGCCCATTTTGGGCGTTCAACGCCCATTTGTTGCCCATTTCTGGCGTTGAACGCCAGAACCATGCTTGTTCTGGGCGTTCAGCGCTAGCTCCTCTCCAGGCTGCAATTCTGGCATTCAGCGCCCAGATGCTGCCCATTTTGGGCGTTCAGCGCCCAGATACTGCCCATTTTGGGCGTTCAGCGCCAGAACCATGCTCTGTTCTGGCGTTGAACGCCAGGCAGGTGCTTCCTCCAGGGTGTGATTTTTCTTCCGCTGTTTTTGATTCTGTTTCTAAATTTTTCGTTTATTTTGTGACTCCACATGATCATGAACCTATAAAGACATATAACTAAGAAAAATATAGTTAGATAAATAAAAATTGGGTTGCCTCCCAACAAGCGCTTCTTTAATGTCAATAGCTTGACAGTGGGCTCTCATGGAGCCTCACAGATGTTCAGAGCATTGTTGAGACTCTCTAACACCAAACTTAAAGTTTAGATATGGGAGTTCAACACCAAACTTAGAGTTTAGTTGTGGGGGCTTTGGTTGACTCTGCTTTGAGAGAAGCTTTTTCTGCTTCCTCTCCATGGATGCAGAGAAAGATCCTTGAGTTGTAAACACAAGGTTGTCCTTATTTAATTGAAGGATCAATTCTCCTCTGTCCACATCAATCACAGCTCTAGCTGTGGCTAGGAAAGGTCTTCCTAGGATGATGGATTCATCCTCTTCCTTTCCAGTATCCAAGACTATGAAATCAGCAGGGATGTAAAGGCCTTCAACCTTTACTAACACGTCCTCTACTTGTCCATAAGCCTGTTTTCTTGAATTGTCTGCCATCTCTAATGAGATTTTAGCAGCTTGCACCCCATAGATTCCCAGTTTCTCTATTACAAAGAGGGGCATGAGGTTTATTCCTGAACCAAGGTCACACAGAGCCTTGAAGATCATGGTGCCTATGGTACAAGGTATTATGAACTTTCCAGGATCCTGTTTCTTCTGAGGCAATGTCAGTTGATCCAGATCACTTAGTTCATTTGTGAACAAGGGAGGTTCATCTTCCCAAGTCTCAATACCAAATAATTTGGCATTCAGCTTCATGATTGCACCAAGAAACTTGGCAGCTTGCTCTTCAGTAACATCCTCATTCTCTTCAGAAGAGGAATACTCATCAGAGCTCATGAATGGCATAAGGAGGTTTAATGGAATCTCTATGGTCTCTAATTGAGCCTCAGATTCTTTTGGTTCCTCAGAGAGAAACTCCTTATTGATCACTGGACGTCCCAAGAGGTCTTCCTCCTTGGGATTCACGTCCTCTCCTTCCCTTACGAGTTCGGCCATGGTGCTTATGTCAATGGCCTTGCACTTTCCTTTTGGATTCTCTTCTGTATTGCTTGGGAGAGTACTAGGAGGGATTTCAGTGATCCTTTTACTCAGCTGGTCCACTTGTGCTTCCAAATTTCTAATGGAAGACCTTGTTTCATTCAAGAAACTTGCAGTGGCCTTGGATAGATCAGAGACTAAGTTTGCTAAATTAGAGGTACTTTGTTCAGAGTTCTCTGTCTATTGCTGAGTGGATGATGGAAAAGGCTTGCTATTGCTAAACCTGTTTCTTCCACCATTATTAAAGCCTTGTTGAGGCCTTTAATCCTTCCATGAGAGATTTGGGTGATTTCTCCATGATGGATTGTAGGTGTTTCCATATGGTTCACCCATGTATTTTAACTCTGCTATTGCAGGATTCTCAGGATCATAAGCTTCTTCCTCAGAAGATGCCTCTTGAGTACTGTTGGATGCAGCTTGCATTCCATTCAGACTCTGAGAAATCATATTGACTTGCTAAGTCAATATTTTGTTCTGAGCCAATATGGCATTCAGAGTATCAATTTCAAGAACTCCCTTCTTTATAGGCGTCCCATTACTCACAGGATTCCTCTCAGAAGTGTACATGAACTGGTTATTGGCAACCATGTCAATGAGTTCTTGAGCTTCTGCAGGCATTTTCTTTAGGTGAATGGATCCACCTGCAGAAGTATCCAATGACATCTTTGATAGCTCAGATAAACCATCATAGAATATATCCAGGATGGTCCATTCTGAAAGCATGTCAGAAGGACACTTTTTGGTCAACTGTTTGTATCTTTCCCAAGCTTCATAGAGGGATTCACCATCTTTTTGTTTGAAGTTTTGAACATCCACTCTAAGCTTGCTCAGCTTTTGAGGAGGAAAGAACTTGGCTAAGAAAGCCGTGACCAGCTTATCCCAAGAGTTCAGGCTGTCTTTAGGTTGAGAGTCCAACCAATTCTAGCTCTGTCTCTTACAGCAAAAGGGAAAAGCATGAGCCTGTAGACTTCAGGATTTACTCCATTAGTCTTAACAGTATCACAGATCTACAAGAATTCAGTTAAGAACTGAAAAGGATCTTCAGATGGAAGTCCATGAAATTTGTAGTTCTGCCGCATCAGAGAAACTAGCTGAGGTTTCAGCTTAAAATTGTTTGCTCCAATGGTAGGGATGGAGATGCTTCTTCCATGTAAATTGGAATTAGGTGCAGTAAAGTCACCAAGCATTCTCCTTGCATTATTATTATTTTCGGCTGCCATCTCCTCTTTCTGTTCGAAAATTTCTAAAAGGTTCTCTCTGGATTGTTGTAATTTAGCTTCTCTTAGTTTCCTCTTCAGAGTCCTTTCAGGTTCTGGATCTGCTTCAATAAGAATGTTCTTGTCCTTGCTCCTGCTCATATGAAAAAGAGAGAACAGAAAAATAATAATAATAGGGGTCCTTTTTACCACAGTATAGAGGTCCCAGTGTAAGTAGAAGAAAAGAAGAAGAAGAAATTCGAACACAGATGGAAGAGGGGGTTCGAATTTGGGTGAGATGAAGTGTTAGTAGATGAATAAATAAATAGAAGGAGATGAGAGAGAAGGAGAATTTTCAAAAATAATTTTTGAAAAAGAGTTAGTTATTTTCGAAAATAGTTTTTGAAAAATGTTAGTAATTTTTCGAAAATTTTAAAATCAAAAGTTAAAATAATTAGTTAATTAAAAAGAAATTTTTGAAAAAGGGGGAAGATATTTTTGAAAATTAGAGAGAGAGAGAGAGTTAGTTAGGTAGTTTTGAAAAAGATAAGAAACAAACAAAAAGTTAGTTAGTTAGTTGAAACAAATTTTTAAAAGATAAGAAGTTAGGAAGTTAGAAAAGGTATTTTGAAATCAAATTTTTGAAAAAGATAAGATAAGAAGATATTTTTGAAAAGAGATGATTGAAATTAGTTTTGAAAAAGATTTGATTTTTAAAATCACAATTAATGACTTGATTCACAAGAAATCACAAGATATGATTCTAGAACTTAAAGTTTGAATCTTTCTTAACAAGTAAGTAACAAACTTGAAATTTTTGAATCAAAACATTAATTGATGATGTTATTTTCGAAAATATGATGTAAAATTAAGAAAAAGATTTTTGAAAAATATTTTTGAAATTTTCGAAAATAACTAAAAAAATTGAAAAAAGATTTGATTTTTGAAAAAGATTTTGAAAAAGATAAGATTTTTTTAAATTGAAAATTTGATTTGACTCATAAAAACAACTAGATTTTAAAAATTTTTGAAAAAGTCAAATCTAATTTTTGAAATTTTAAGAGGGAAAAAGGGAAAGATATTTTTTTTTTATTTTTGAATTTTTATGATGAGAGAGAAAAACAAGAAAAATGATGCAATGCATGAAAGTTATGGATCAAAACAATGAATGCATGCAAGAATGTTATGAATGTCAAGATGAACACCAAGAACACTATGAAGATCATGATGAACATCAAGAACACATTTTTGAAAAATTTTTAATGCAAAGAAAACATGCAAGACACCAAACTTAGAATTCTTTAATGCTTAGACATAAAGAATTCAGGAATGCATATGAAAAACAAGAAAAGACACAAAACATGCAAATGCAAAGATCAAACAAGAAGACTTACCAAGAACAACTTGAAGATCATGAAGAACACTATGAATGCATGAATTTTTCGAAAAATGCAAGATGAATATGCAATTGACACCAAACTTATAACATGACATATGACTCAAACAAGAAACACAAAAAATATTTTTGATTTTTATGATTTTCTAATTTTTTTTTGTATTTTTTTTTCTTTTAATTTTTTTCGAAAATCATTTTGAAAAAAAGAAAAATAAGGATTCCAAAATTTTTAATATGAATTCCAGGAATCTTGCCATGTTAGTCTAAAGCTCCAATCTGAGGGTTAGACATGGCTTAATAGCCAATCAAGCTTTAGCAGAACTTTACATTCAGCAGCCAATTTGCTAAGAAAGATAAAGAAGCTCTTCTCTTGAGTCCAAAAGAATTTAGGCATGGCTTTACAGCCAGCCAGGCTTCAACATGCTTCATGAAACACTAGAATTCATTCTTAAAAATTCTGAAGAAAAATATATTTTTGAAAACATTTTTTTTATTTTTTGAAAACAGATGAGAAAATTTTTGAAAGATTTTTGAAAAATTTTTGAAAAGAAAACAAAAGGAAAATTACCTAATCTGAGCAACAAGATGAACCGTTAGTTGTCCAAACTCGAACAATCCCAGGCAACGGCGCCAAAAACTTGGTGCACAAAATTGTGATCTCTGGTAATGGCTCCAAAAACTTGGTGCTCTAATCTCAATTCATAATTTGTCACAACTTCGATACAACTAACCAGCAAGTGCACTGGGTCGTCCAAGTAATAAACCTTACGTGAGTAAGGGTCGATCCCACGGAGATTGTTGGTATGAAGCAAGCTATGGTCACCTTGTAAATCTCAGTCAGGCGGATAATAATTAATTATGGAGTTTTCGAAATTAATTAATAAGTAAACATAGAATAGGGATAGAAACACTTATGTAATTCATTGGTGAGAATTTTAGATAAGCATGTAGAGATGCTTTCGTTCCTCTGAATCTCTGCTTTCCTGCTGCCTTCATCCAATCAATCCTACTCCTTTCCATGGCTGGCTTTATGCAAGGACATCACCGTTGTCAGTGGCTACATCCCTTCCTCTTGTGAAAATGGTCCAAGATGCCCTGTCACGGCACGGCTAATCATCTGAGGTTCCCGATCATGCTGGAATAGGATTCACCCTCCTTTTGCGTCTATCACTACGCCCAGCACTCGCGAGTTTGAAGCTCGTCATAGTCATTCAATCATTGAATCCTACTCGGAATACCATAGACAAGGTTTAGACTTTCCGGATTCTCTTGAATGCCGCCATCAATCTAGCCTACACCACGAAGATTTTGATTAAGAGATCTAAGAGATACTCATTCAATCTAAGGTAGAACGGAAGTAGTTGTCAAGCACGCGTTCATAAGGAATGATGATGATTGTCACGTTCATCACATTCAAAGTTGAAGTGCGAATGAATGTCTTAGAAGCGAAATAAGATGAATTGAATAGAAAAATAGTAGTACTTTGCATTAATCTTTGAGGAACAGCAGAGCTCCACACCTTAATCTATGGAGTGTAGAAACTCTACCGTTTGAAAATACATAAGTGAAAGGTCCAGGCATGGCCGAATGGCCAGCCCCTCTGATCTAAGAACCAGGCGTCCAAAGATGATCAAAAGATGTCAAAATACAATAGTAAAAAGTCCTATTTATAATAAACTAGCTACTCAGGTTTACAGAAGTAAGTAAATGATGCATAAATCCACTTTCGGGGCCCACTTGGTGTGTGCTTGGGTTGAGCTTGAAGTCTACACGTGGAGAGGTCTTTCTTGGAGTTGAACGCCAGCTTTTGTGCCAGTTTGGGCGTTGAACTCCACTTTACAACTTGTTTCTGGCGCTGGACGCCAGAATTGGGCAGAGAGCTGGCGTTGAACGCCAGTTTGTGTCATCTAAACTCGGGCAAAGTATAGACTATTATATATTGCTGGAAAGCTCTGGATGTCTACTTTCCAACGCAATTGGAAGCGCGCCATTTTGAGTTCTGTATCTCCAGAAAATCCATTTTAAGTGCAGGGAGGTCAGAATCCAACAGCATCAGCAGTCCTTCTTCAACCTCTGAATCTGATTTTTGCTCAAGTCCCTCAATTTCAGCCAGTAAATACCTGAAATCACAGAAAAACACACAAACTCATAGTAAAGTCCAGAAATGTGAATTTAACATAAAAACTAATTAAAACATCCCTAAAAGTATCTAGATTCTACTAAAAACATACTAAAAATAATGCCAAAAAGCGTATAAATTATCCGCTCATCACTCACCACTGCTGCAAGCACCACCACAGCTTTGGCTGCTGGAAAGCAGCTCCGCTGTCATCGGTGAACCACTGTCAAAGGAAATCTTGCCATTGTTGTGCCCCTGTCCGTTGTTCTGCTCCCCAGAATCTCCACCGAAGCTGCTGTTGCTCGGTTTAGTCGTTTCTCATTAGTTACGGTAAGCATTTTCATTCTGGAACCCTTACAAATCTATTTATGTTATATGTTATTGAGGTTTTTGCGGCGTTATTGCAATATGATTGAATTTTGGTTATTGGATGTCGTGTTTGGAGTTGCAGTTGTTATTGCAAAAGCGGTATAGAGCTATGGTTGTGGCTGCTGTTGTTGTGGCCGATAAAAAGGGATTTTTAACGTGTTTTATAGCCTTCAGGTTTCGACTATTCAAGTTATGGGCTTTTTCTTAAAACCACTTTATTATTAAGAATTGTTACAAGTCGATATTACCATGAAAAATATATTTTTATGATTACGTGAGTCTTATAGATTGAATTGAGTTACTCTTAATGATTGAAATTATTTGCCTGGTTAATTTATTGACTATTTGAAAAGGTTCGGTATTCTGGTTTGTTAGTTGACTTGGTTGATTTGGTTTTTGTTTGATTTATCGGAAATGATTTGAGAACTAGAAATGATTTAAGATATTGAAATTGCTCTGATTTTGGATATGATTTGAGAAGAGTTTAAGAAATCATTTTGTTGGTACTCGAGAAGGTTGGCAAAGTCTGAGTTTTAGGGGAGGTGCTGCCGAAAGTTTTATGAGAATTTTGAAAATTTTATTTTGATTAATTTGATTGAAGAATTGTTTTATTTGATTTTGTTTTACCTGAAGAAAAGAGTTATGATTTAAGGATTTTAATGAATCAAAAAGGAAGATGAGTTTGGTTTGATTAATTTTATCAAAAGAGATATGTCTTGAGTACTTTTAAAGATTTTAGAGTAATTAAAATAATGAATTTGAGGATAAATTCTTTTGTGGTTTTCAATTAGGATTTTCAATTTTTAACTGGTATAGCTTTGAACCTTGTTGAAAAAGTTTTAAAGGTTGAAATAGTTTTGAAGTTGGTTTATGATTTAACATATTTAATTTTGAGACGATGGTTGGAGACCGTGAGGATACCTTAAATTAAGATTTTAATTATGAGTTTGTGTGTTTTTCTGTGATTTCAGGTATTTTCTGGCTGAAATTGAGGAACCTGAGCAAAAATCAGATTCAGAGGTTGAAGAAGGACTGCAGATGCTGTTGGATTCTGACCTCCCTGCACTCAAAGTGGATTTTCTGGAGCAACAAAACTCCAAATGGCGCGCTCTAAATTGCGTTGGAAAGTATATATCCAGGGCTTTCCAGCAATATATAATAGTCCATACTTTGCCTGAGTTTAGATGACGCAAACAGGCGTTCAACGCCAGTTCCATGTTGCATTCTGGAGTTAAACACCAGAAACAGGTTGCAAAGTAGAGTTAAACACCAGAAACAGGTTACAAACTGGTGTTCAACTCCAAGAGAAGCCTCTACACGTGTAAAGCTCAATGCTCAGCCCAAGCACACACCAAGTGGGCCCTTGTTTTCTCTTTCAAAAGAATTTTCGAAAAAAATCCAAAAAAAAAAAATTAATAAAATTATAAAACCAAAAATAATTTGATGTTTCTTGCTTGAATCTAGTGTCAAGTCATAAGTTTGGTGTCAATTGCATGTTTATCTCTTTCTTACATTTTTCGAAAATTCATGCATTGCATTCTTCATGATCTTCAAGTTGTTCTTGGTAAGTCTTCTTGTTTGATCTTCATATTTTCTTGTTTTGTGTCTTTTCTTGTTTTTCATGTGCATTCTTGCATTCATAGTGTCTAAAAATTAAAAATTTCTAAGTTTGGTGTCTTGCATGTTTTTTTTTCTTAAAAATTTCAAAAAAATAAGTTCTTGGTGTTCATCATGACATTCAAAGTGTTCTTGGTGTTCATCTTGACATTCAAAGTTTTCTTGCATGCATTGTGTGTTTTGATTTATAACTTTCATGTTTTGAGTCTTTTTGTTATTTTTCTCTTTCTTCATTAAAAATTCAAAAATAAAAAAAATATATTTCCCTTATTTTCTCATAAATTTTTGAAAATTTGATTTGATCTAGTCAAAAGTTTTTAAAAATTTAATTGTTTCTTATGAGTCAATTCAAATTTTCAATTTAAAAATTCTATCTTTTTCAAATCATTTTCAAAAATCAAATCTTTTTCATTTTTCTTTTATGATTTTCAAAAATTTCAAATTGATTTTCAAAATCTTTTTCCTATTTTTATTTCATATTTTCAAAATTAATGCTAACAATTAATGTGATTGATTCAAAAATTTTTAAGTTTGTTACTTGCCTAGTAAGAAAGGTTCAATCTTTAAATTTCTAAATCATATCTTTTTGTTTCTTGTTAGTCAAGTAATCAACTTTAATTTTCAAAATCAAATCTTTTTAAAATTCTTTTTCAAATCTTTTTCAAAATAAATTTCAATCACATCTTTTTCAAAATCAATTTCAAAATCTTTTCTAACTTCTTATCTTTTCAAAAATTAAGCTTCAAATCTTTTCAATCAATCTTATCTTTTTGTTTCAATCATATCTTTTTCAAAACTACCTAACTAATTCTATCTCTAATTTTCGAAAATCACCTTCCTCTTTTTCAAAATTCCTTTTTAAATTAACTAATTGTTTTAGATTTAATTTAATTTGATTAAATTTTCCTTTCTTAATTTTCGAATTCTCTCATCTCTCATCTCCTTCTATTTAATTATTCATCTAATAACACTTCTCTTCCACCCAAAATTCGAACACCATCTTCCTCTTTGTGTTCGAGTTTTTCTCTTCCCCTTCTTTTATTCTTCTCTTCTACTCACTTAAAGGAACCTCTCTACTGTGGCAAAGAGGATCCCTATTATTTTCTGTTTTCTTTTTTTCATATGAGCAGGAACAAGGATAAGAACATTCTTGTTGAAGCTGATCCTGAACCTGAAAGGACTCCGAAGAGGAAGCTAAGGGAAGCTAAAGCACAACTCTCTAGAGAAAATCTGACAGAAATTTTCGAAAAAGAAGGAGACATGGCCGAAAATAATAACAATGCAAGGAAGATGCTTGGTGACTTTACTGCACCAAATTCCAATTTACATGGAAGAAGCATCTCAATCCCTGCCATTGGAGTAAACAATTTTGAGCTGAAACCTCAATTAGTTTCTCTGATGCAACAAAACTGCAAGTTTCATGGACTTCCATCAGAAGACCCTTTTCAGTTCTTAACTGAATTCTTGCAGATCTGTGATACTGTTAAGACCAATGGGGTTGACTCCGAGGTCTACAGGCTTATGCTTTTCCCGTTTGTTGTAAGAGACAAAGCTAGAATATGGTTGGATTCTCAACCTAAAGATAGCCTGAACTCTTGGGATAAGCTGGTCACGGCTTTCTTAGCCAAGTTCTTTCCTCTTTAAAAGCTTAGCAAGCTTAGAGTGGATGTTTAAACCTTTAGACAAAAAGAAGGTGAATCCCTCTATGAAGCTTGGGAGAGATACAAGCAACTGAACAAAAAGTGTCCTTCTGACATGCTTTCAGAATGGACCATCCTAGATATATTCTATGATGGTCTGTCTGAGTTATCAAAGATGTCACTGGACCATTCTGCAGGTGGATCCATTCACCTAAAGAAAACGCCTGTAGAAGCTCAAGAACTCATTGACATGGTTGCAAATAACCAGTTCATGTACACTTCTGAAAGGAATCCTGTGAGTAATGGGACGCCTATGAGGAAGGAAGTTCTTGAAATTGATTCTCTGAATGCCATATTGGCTCAGAATAAAATATTGACTCAGCAAGTCAATATGATCTCTCAGAGTCTGAATGGATTGAAGGAATCATCCAACAGTACTAAAGAGGCATCTTCTGAAGAAGAAGCTTATGATCCTGAGAACCCTACAATAGCAGAGGTGAATTATATGGGTGAACCCTATGGAAACACCTATAATCCCTCATGGAGAAATCATCCAAATTTCTCATGGAAGGATCAACAAAAGCCTCAACAAGGCTTTAATAATGGTGGAAGAAACAGGTTTAGCAATAGCAAACCTTTTCCATCATCCACTCAGCAACAGACAGAGAATTCTGAGCAGAACCCATCTAGCTTAGCAAATATAGTCTCTGATCTATCTAAGGCCACTGTGAGTTTCATGAATGAAACAAGGTCCTCCATTAGAAATTCGGAGGCACAAGTGGACCAGCTGAGTAAAAGGGTCACTGAAACTCCTCCTAGTACTCTCCCAAGCAATACAAAAGAAAATCCAAAGAGAGAGTGCAAGGCCATTGATTTGACCATCATGGCCGAACTTACAAGGAAGGAGGAGGACGTGAATCCTAGTGAGGAAGACCTCCTGGGACATTCAATGACTAATAAGGAGTTTCCCTTTGAGGAACCAAAGGAATCTAAGGCTCATCTAGAGACCATAGAGATTCCATTGAACCTTCTTCTGCCCTTCATGAGCTCTGATGAGTATTCTTCTTCTGAAGAGAATGAAGACATCACTGAAGAGCAAGTTGCTAACTACCTTGGTACAATCATGAAGCTGAATGCCAAATTATTTGGTAATGAGACTTGGGAAGATGAACCTCCCTTGCTCACCAATGAACTGAATGCATTGGATAGGCAGAAATTACCTCAAAAGAAACAGGATCATGTACCATAGGCACCATGACCTTTGAGAAGGCTCTGTATGACCTGGGGTCAGGAATAAACTTAATGCCACTCTCTGTAATGGAGAAACTTGGGATCTTTGAGGTGCAAGCTGCCAGAATCTCATTAGAGATGGCAGACAACTCAAGACAGGCTTATGGACAAGTAGAGGACGTGTTAGTAAAGGTTGAAGGCCTATACATCCCTGCTGATTTCATAATCCTAGACACTGGGAAGGATGAGGATGAATCCATCATCCTTGGTAGACCCTTCCTAGCCACAGCAAGAGCTGTGATTGATGTGGACAGAGGAGAGTTGGTCCTTCAACTGAATGAGGACAACCTTGTGTTTAAAACTCAAGGATCTCCTTCTGTAACCATGGAGAGGAAGCATGAAAAGTTTCTCTCACTACAGATTCAACCAAAGCCCCCACAGTCAAACTCTAAGTTTGGTGTTGGGAGGTCACAACCAAACTCTAAGTTTGGTGTTGAACCCCCACATTCAAACTCTAAGTTTGGTGTTGGGAGGTTCCAACCTTGCTCTGATTATCTGTGATGCTCCATGAGAGCTCACTGTTAAGCTACTGACATTAAAGAAGCACTTGTTAAGAGGCAACCCAATGTTATTTAATTATATCTATTTTATTTTTATCTTTATTTTGGGTTTTATTAGTTTGATGATCATGTGGAGTCATAAAAACTACTGAAAAATAAAAAAAAAAAAACAGAATGAAAAACAGCATTAAAAATAGCACACCCTGGAGGAGGAGCATTCTGGCGTTTAAACGCCAGAAACAAGCATCTGTCTGGTGTTTAACACCAGAAACAAGTATCAAGCTGGCGTTTAACGCCAGAAACAAGTATCTACCTGGTGTTAAATGCCAGAAATAAGCAACATTTGGGCATTTAATACCAGAAACAAGCAGCAGTCTGGCGTTAAACGCCAGGATTGCACAGCAAGGGCGTTTTACACACCTAATTAGAGCAGGGATGTTAAGTCCTTGGCCCCACTGGATCTGTGGACCCCACAGGATCCCCACCTACCACACCTCTTCCTCTCTCCTCTTCACACCTTTTCATACACACTTCCCCCACCCTTGGCCGAACCCACCACACACCTCCATCTCCTCCACTTCTTCTTCTTTTCCTCCTTTCCTCCATCTTTTGCTCGAGGACGAGCAAATATTTTAAGTTTGGTGTGGAAAAAGCATTGCATTTTTGTTTTTCCATAACCACTAATGCCTCAGGGGATGCACTTCCCTCCACAAAACTATTGGGAGCAAATCAACACTTCCCTAGGAGAATTAAGTTCCAACATGGGACAACTATGGGTGGAGCATCAAGAGCACTTCATCATCCTTCATGAGATTAGAGAAGATCAAAGAGCCATGAGGGAGGAACTACAAAGACAAGGAAGAGACATAGAGGAGCTCAAAAGCACCATTGGTTCTTCAAGAAGAGGAAGACGCCACCCTCACGAAGGTGGACCCGTTCCTTAATCTCCTTGTTCTTATTTTCCTGTTTTTCATTTACTATGCTTTATGTTTATGTTTGTGTCTTATTACATGATCATTAGTATTTAAGTGTCTATGCCTTAAAGTTATGAATGTCCTATGAATCCATCACCTCTCTTAAATGAAAACTGTTTTAATTACAAAAGAACAAGAAGTACATGGTTTCGAATTCATCCTTAAAACTAGTTTAATTATTTTGATGTGGTGACAATACTTTTTGTTTTCTGAATGAATGCTTGAACAGTGCATATGTCTTTTGAAATTGTTGTTTATGAATGTTAAATATGTTGGCTCTTGAAAGAATGATGAAAAGGAGAAATGTTATTGATAATCTGAAAAATCATAAAAATTGATTCTTGAAGCAAGAAAAAGCAATGAATAGAGAAGAGCTTACGAAAAAAAAAGAGAAAAGAAAAATGGCAAAAAAACAAAAAAAAAAGAAAAAGAAAAAGCAAGCAGAAAAAGCCAAAAGCTCTTTAAACCAAAAGGCAAGAGCAAAAAGCCAATAGCCCTTAAAACCAAAAGGCAAGGGTAATAAAAAGGATCCAAGGCTTTGAGCATCAGTGGATAGGAGGGCCTAAAGGAATAAAATCCTGGCCTAAGCGGCTAAACCAAGCTGTCCCTAACCATGTGCTTGTGGCATGAAGGTGTCAAGTGAAAACTTGAGACTGAGCAGTTAAAGTCAAGGTCCAAAGCAAAAGAAGAGTGTGCTTAAGAACCCTGGAGACCTCTAATTGGGGACTCTAGCAAAGCTGAGTCACAATCTGAAAAGGTTCACCCAATTATGTGTCTGTGGCATTTATGTATCAGGTGGTAATACTGGAAAACAAAGTGCTTAGGGCCATGACCAAGACTCATAAAGTAGCTGTGTTCAAGAATCAACATACTGAACTAGGAGAATCAATAACACTATCTAAACTCTGAGTTCCTATAGATGCCAATCATTCTGAGCTTCAATGGATAAAGTGAGATGCCAAAACTATTCAAGAGGCAAAAAAACTACAAGTCCCGCTCATCTAATTGGAGCTGAGTTTCATTGATGTTTGGAATTTATAGTATATTCTATTATTTTTATCCTATTTGATTTTCAGTTGCTTGGGGACAAGCAACAATTTAAGTTTGGTGTTGTGATGAGCGGATAATTTATACGCTTTTTGGCATTGTTTTTACATAGTTTTTAGTATAATTTAGTTAGTTTTTAGTATATTTTTATTACTTTTTAAATAAAAATCACATTTCTGGACTTTACTATGAGTTTGTGTGTTTTTCTATGATTTCAGGTATTTTCTGGCTGAAATTGAGGGACCTGAGCAAAAATCAGATTCAGAGGTTGAAGAAGGACTGCAGATGCTGTTGGATTCTGACCTTCCTGCACTCAAAGTGAATTTTCTGGAGCTACAGAACTCCAAATGGTACGCTCTCAATTGCGTTAGAAAGTAGACATCCAGAGCTTTCCAACAATATATAATAGTTTGTACTTTTTCCGAGTTTAGACAATGCAAACTGGCGTTCAACGCCAGTTCCATGTTGCATTCTGGAGTTAAACGCCAAAAACAGGTTGCAAAGTAGAGTTAAACGCCAGAAATAGATTACAAACTGGTGTTCAACTCCAAGAGAAGCCTCTACACGTGTAAAGCTCAATGCTCAGCCCAAGCACACACCAAGTGGGCCCCAGAAGTGGATTTCTGTATCATTTACTCATTTCTGTAAACCCTAGTAACTAGTTTAGTATAAATAGGACTTTTTACTATTTTTGGTTGATCTTTTGTTAATCTTTGGATTATCTTTTGATCCTTTGATCACGTTTAGGGGGCTGGCCATTCGGCCATGCCTGAACCTTCATCACTTATGTATTTTCAACGGTAGAGTTTCTACACACCATAGATTAAGGTGTGGAGCTCTGTTGTTCCTCATGAATTAATGCAAAGTACTACTATTTTTCTATTCAATTCAAGCTTATTCCTATTCTAAGATATTCATTCACACCCAAGAACATGATGAATATGATGATTATGTGACGCTCATCACCATTCTCACCTATGAATACGTGCCTGACAACCACTTCCGTTCTACATGAAGACAAGACAGAATGAGTATATCTTAGATATCTAATACAGGGGACCGAGTCTGAGATATTAGAGTCTTCGTGGTATAAGTTAGAATCTATGGACGGCCATTCCTGAGATCCAGAAAGTCTAAACCTTGTCTGTGGTATTCCGAGTAGGATCCGGGAAGGGATGGCTGTGACGAGCTTCAAACTCGCGAGTGCTGGGCGTAGTGACAGATGCAAAAGGATAGTAAATCCTATTCCAGTATGATCGAGAACCGACAGATGATTAGCCATGCAGTGACAGCGCATTGGACCATTTTCACAGAGAGGATGGGATGTAGCCATTGAAAATGGTGATGCCCAACATACAGCTTTCCATGGAAGGGAGTAGGAATGATTGGATGAAGACAGCAGGAAAGCAGAGGTTCAGGAGGAACGAAAGCATCTCTATACGCTTATCTGAAATTCTCACCAATGAATTATATAAGTATTTCTAACCTAGTTTATATTTTATTTATATTTTTATTATCAATTCACCATAACCATTTGAATCCGCTTGACTGAGATTTACAAGGTGACCATAGCTTGCTTCAGGATGACAATCTCCGTGGGATCGACCCTTACTCACGTAAGGTTTATTACTTGGATGACCCAGTGCACTTGCTGGTTAGTTGTGCGAAGTTGTGACAAAGTGTGATTCACGTTTGAGAGCACCAAGTCTTTGGCACCATTGTTGATGATCGCAATTTCGTGCACCAGTTATCTACCTTTATTCCTTTAATTTCATACTATGTTTATTTAATATTGATCCTTAGCGAATACGAAACAAAGTGTTTTAATCAAGAAAATGAAAAGTCTTTAATTTAAACTTCTTAATCACAAAAATATATATTTACATAGAAATATATATAGACTTATTCAAAGATCCTCAAATAAAATTTCTACCCCTCTAAAAACCAACAGAATAAATGATGAGGGGAAAATAATATCTAACAACTCAACTTGCAAACATAATCTTCTATGCTCCTATAGCTTCGAACTAAACCTTTGCACCTATAGTTGAAAGGGGTGGAAATAGGGGGGTAAGAACTGGTGAGTTCTTAGTAGGGTCGGGGTGTATAGCTATATTCATTTTATTACCATAGCCAACAGCAACGAGCAATAGAATACACTTTAGATTTAACAAATAAGGAACACAGAAATCAAACAATCATATAGCACACCCACAATCACAGGAAACACACTCACAAACAAATATGCACAAATAATTTATGATGCATGCCTGTTTCTAATGCAGGCCATGACCTCATGTTTTGGTTGCCTACTCGCTCCTAACATTACCCTGGCACAAATCCTGGATATGGTTTTCCAGATGCATACAGTGTGCATATAAGTCTTACGGCCTGGCCGCATATAGTGTGACTTTTAAATGTATTTCAATATGCTTACATATGGAAACAGTTCTCGGTGTGTGGACGTCCCCACTATACATTTGGCACTGAGGCCCAAACAAGGTCGCATCTGCTCTCCTGTGGTAGACAGTCTTTATCTTTGTCCTCTGCTCTCCGGTGGTAGAGATCCTTTCAGTTAATACATTCTTTTTTTTTCTGGCTTTGCTTTACTGTGGCAGAATTCCTTTAATTAATATATTCCTTTCTCTTATGTTCTCTGCTCTCATGTGGCAAAGGTTCTTTAGTTTTTTTATTCTTTTAATTCTTTTATTTTCTATTATTTATTGAATTATATTTTGACTTAACTCGGTAACGTTTGTCTAAATTTGGCTTCCAGTGCCATAACCTCTGTAAGTAACCTCTGTCTTACAAGTGCGACTTTCTTGAGCTAATGTATGCAAACATAACATCTGTAAGCAACCTCGGTCTTACAGGTGAGGCTCTTTCTAGCCAATATATGTATTGATAACCTCTGTAAGCAACCTCTGTCTTATAGGTGTAATCATCCCCTAGATTGGCCGAAGTATCTCTGGAAAGCAAACCTCGGTGGACTCACCGCCATATCTCTGCTTATCTCCTTTTCTTTTCGTTCTTTCTTTCTTTTCTTTCTTATCGTTCCACAATATAAATTGTGTTCGCATTATTCCCTCACCTTTTTCTAAGTGACTTATGGAAAGAGAATCAAAGATTCTTAATTTAGTTTTATCTTTCTAAAGCTTTTAGGACAATTTTTTTACTTACCCTTTTAGTATATCTTGAATAAAATAATATCTTAATATATAATATATTTCAAAAATACATTAATATTAATCTTAATAAATTAATAACAATAACAATAATTTTTTTTGTTACCCAAAACTTATTAACTTGAACTTTAAATAATTTTATTACTCAAAATTTATTAACTTAAGATTTATTATTAATCTTTTATAAATTATTCTGTATCATTGAGAATTCTAAAATATTTATATTTTTACCCCAACATATTTTTAAGTCCGTTTTTGAGCTCTATGGTTACTGACTTTTCATAACTTTAATTTAATCTCTCGGTCATCAAACTTCATCAATATTTTTCAGTATTGTCACATAAACCTGTCCCGAAATTCACTCAAAACAGTTTGGTTCTAGGCTGAACCCACCAAGGCCAAACCATAATCTCAAAAATAATAGTAATTCAACCAAATTCAACATAAAACGCAATCAAACTCAACAATAATCAATCAAACCAATATTCACTTATCAAATTCACATTTAATTATTATAAAATTACTAAATCCTACCTTTGTGCAAAATCAAAACAATGGAAACTCCGGAGAAGATTTTTGATGGAGCTGCTGAAAAAAAAACGTTAGAAATTGATTCCTCTGCCAAGGACACCAAAGGGCCGAACTTCAAGGGAGGGGGAGTAATTTTACCGTCAGTTTTTACCGAACTAAAGCGACGCCAATGTGAGAAAAAGAGGATACAAATATTTTTATTGAATTAGATTTTTTATTGGAGTTATGGATCTCAAGAAATCGAAATCGAAAGCTCAGAGGTTCCATGGTTCTTCTCAAGCACACTCTCGCTCTTTCTCTCTTTCTTTTTCTTTCAACCTCAGTTCGGTGGTGAATGGAAGGAAATAAAGATGATTAAGGCTAATGGTGATGAATAAAAATTTGTGGTGGTAAAACATTAATAGGTGTCAAGGAGAATAAATAAAGAAAACATGTGTCATGGTTATATATATATATGCTTATAAGCTATATTTCCATTTCTATCTTTTATTCCCTTAATAGCTTCGTTGATGTACATAGATGCATTCAAGGCCATGTTTCATTTTCTTTCTTTTGGTTATATATATATATATATATATTTGTTCCCAAATGGCTTTGTTAAAAACTTTCCATTATATATACATAATGGACTAATAATAATAATAATAATAATAATAATAATAATAATAATAATTCTTTTATTTTTTAAAATATTTTATTATAATAAAAATTATTTAAAAATTCTAATAGATTTTAACTTCAAAGTATCGTAAAATTTAATTTAATTAATTTTTTAGAAAAATAATTTTCTTTAAATAAAATAATAAATCATGAATAACTTATTATTTAATTTTTTAAAAACTCAGACTGTTATATTCTACCCACCTTATACAAATTTTTGCCCTAAAAAATTGTTACATTGAAACAAGTTCGAACTCAAATAAAAAAAATAGGGTCCACGAAGAGAAGTATAGGAAATGTAAAAGATAATATTCAAAAGAGGTCAAGTGGGCAATTAGATTTACAGAAAAATAGAGGTACATAGGGACAATAAGGTTTGGTCGGGAAATAATCAAATCACATTCTGAGAAAATTCAAAGCAAAGAATTCCAATGAAAATAATGAAGGAAGAGATGGCACGAGTTCGTGTAGCACGAATAAAGATTATACTTCGGAACCAAGCTAACTTTGTAATCTCTAACGTTCTCAAATCCCGTAATTTGCATTGCCTATTACTTCTATTTCCTCTATGATAACCCATTAGTATTCCCATATACATAAGTCATTAGTATTAAGTTGGCCATACTTAATACCATGAGGAATGCAACGGTTAACTAATAGCATTAATCAATAGGCAGTCATGCATCTGAAACTCAAATTCTTGTCATTAGGACAAGTCCTACTGCATGACAGACACTCAGAGTATGCAGTGAAGCATAGTAAATCCATTCCCAAGGCTCTGACAGGAACAAACTTTGATACCATAATGTAACACCTTACCTTTTAGTACCTCATGATGGCACTAAAAGTTCGGGTGTTACCTACCTTCATTCCTTTAATTTCATACTATGTTTATTTAATATTGAGCCTTCGCGAATACGAAACGAAGTTTTAATCAAGAAAACAAAAAGTCTTTACTTTAAACTTCTTAATCACAAAAATATATATTCACATAGCAATATATACATAGACTTATTTAAAGATCTTCAAATTCAAGTCCTACCCTTCTAAAAACCAAAAGAATAAATGACGATAGGAAAATAAAATCTAATAACTCAACTTGTAAACATAATCTTTTATGCTCCGGTAGCTCCGCACTAAACCTTCACACCTGTAGCTGAAAGGGATGGAAATAGAGGGGTAAGAACTGGGGAATTCTTAGTAGGGTTGGGGTGTATAGCTATATTCATTATTATTTACTACACAGGAATTTCACAATAGAATACTAACAATCTTCAATAGATGGCCAATAGCAACAAATCTCAGAACACATAAAAACATAATAAAAAAAGAACACGGAAGTCAATCAACCATATAGCACACCCACAATCAGAGGAAACACACTCACAAACCAATATGCGCAAACAATTTATTATACATGTCTGTTCCTGGTGCAGGCCATGAGCTCATGTGTCGGTTGCCTACCCACTCCCGACATTACCCAAGCACAAGCCCCGGATATGGCTTTTCAGATGCATACAGTGTACAAATAAGTCTTACGGCCAGGTTGCATACAGTGTGACTTTTAAATATATTTCAGTATGCTTACATATGAAAAATAGTTCTCAGTGTATGGACATCTCCATTATACATTTGGCACTAAGGTCTAAAAAAAGTCGCATTTATTCTCCTGTGGAAGATAGTCTTTTAAAGGTTTCTCTTTATCTTTGCCTTCTGCTCTCCTGTGACGGAGATTTTTTCATTTAATACATTCTTTTTTTTTTCTGTGTTCTGCTCTCCTGTTGCAGAGATTTGTTGGATTCTTTTAATCTTTGTTATCTACTCTCTCGTGGCAGAATTCCTTTAATTAATACATTCCTTTCTCTTATGTTCTCTTCTCTCACGTGGTAGAGGTTCTTTAGTTTCTTTTATTCTTTTAATTCTTCTATTCTCTATTATTTATTGAATTATATTCCGACTTAACTCAGTAATCATTGTCTGAGGATGGCTTCCAGTGCCATAACCTCTGTAAGCTGTAACACCCTATCACACAGAGCTTTACGCCTAGGTCGTAAATCAACGTTGGTAAGGTATCAGAGCTTCTAAAAAAATAAAATACATACATATATAAAGGAAGGAATATGATATACTAGGATCCCATGAAGAAAGGACATAAGCAAAATCGCATCACACTCAGAAACCAGTAATATACATAAGCAGAAATGACCGAAGTATATATATGATTCAAAAATTATACATAACAACACTAGCATTGACCTGCGAAGATAAGGTCGACTAGTTAATATAATATAACCCAAGAGTAAAATATAAACATAAATTCTGTTTCTCCAGAATCAACCACTAAGAGGGATATACAAGTTATAAAATACAGCAGTGGAGAATATTTAAAATATCTAAGAAAAAGTAAAATTCCCAAAAGACAATCTTCATTTCCTAAAAGCAAATTCTACATGCTCAACAATGTGCATCACGTACAATACCTGTAAGATGAAAATTCTTGAAACGGGTGAGAACATCGTCCCTTTCGGGGTTTTTAGCAGGGGTAACATTTCCAAAGTAGAGACGATGTAAAGACTACACGAATCCTCTAGGCAGTCCTAACACTTCAACAAACAGAAATCCAAGCCTAGAAATATACTAAACCAGAAAACAGTAAGGTATGCTAGACTAACTAACTGCACTCATGCACCTTTGATTTTCATTCGACATTTCTCTCTCCAATAAACCTCAAGTTCTTAAACTATCTCTTATTAGTTCTCTCACCTTTCACTTATCATGTTTCTTTTAATCTCAGTTCTCCCTATATCATCTCAGCCTCCATATATACAAGGTCTCAGAATAGAACAGTAACAGCAAACACAATTAATAAAATTCAAGCACAAGTAGATTCAATTACAGCAATTATAACAGATATCAGTTAAACAATGATAATTACATAGACAAACCACATATACAATAAACACACCCAATCAATGTCACATAGATGCAAATGATGCATGCCTGTCCTACTGGCTATGAGCTCATGCGTCGGTTATGTTGCCAGACTTGACTCGGATAAGCGGGATTAAACCACCATCCTTATCCGTAGGTTCCATAAACAAGTGGGATTAAACCACCATCTTTGCTCGGAACACGCAAGCGGGATTCCTTGCCTCCACAATAAGCGGGATTAAACCACCATCCTTACTGGGCACCGCGAACAAGCGGAATTACACCACCATCCTTGCTCGGGTTGCATTTCACAATTCAATCTACAAGCGGGACTAAACCACTGTCCTTGCCCAACACAAAACAATATGCAAGCGGGATCACACCACCGTCCTTGCTAAATAATTCACCAATATGTGAGCGAGATAAAACCTCCGTCCTCACTGCAGGCAGGATAAAACCACCATCCCTGCACAACAGTTTACGCACTGAGCAAGCGGGATTATACCACCATCCTTGCTAGGTCAGAACCCTCATCATATCCTCAGTGATCTCTACTCTTACAATCTAAATCCATTCATCTCCGAGTCCCAAACTCGTTACTACCATCCTCAGTTCTCAATCAATCGAGTTCATTCATCAATCTGACTCTCCATCAAATTACATAACCATTCCGTCCAATTTACATACTAGGCCTAAGTCTCCATCTTCTAAACTCATATGGAACTTCACCAATTTAATTTACTAAACATCTCCATTAGTCCTTGGAGCCTAATAAATAGATAGTACCCCTAAAGGGAAATTATAGAAGTTTAGAAAGGTAAAGAACCCTTGAAAAATGAAGAAAAATCATTTTTCAGCAAAACAGGGTGTATGCGTATGCATACATACAATTTGGCCCATTTTGCGTACGCATACACATGTACGCGTACGCATAGGTGCCAAACAGAATGGCATGTATGCGTATTGGGGGTGGTATGCGTACGCATGCACTCCCAGACTTAGAAAATTTTACAAAGTTGTAGAAATTAATTTTAAACCCCAAACTTTAAACATTCATAACTTCTTCTACAAAAATTCATTTTCCTCAAACTTTATATCATTTTAAAGCCCTTGAAATCATCTTTAATTTAAAACAAATTATAATTAATTTTAAAAACCGAGGCTCAAGTTATGATCCATCAAAATTCATTAAAAACAAGTTTTCATAAAATGTGACAAGCTCTCTAGTGTTTCCAAAACTTCAATCCAAACCAAAAACCAACACATCAAAATTCTAATCTTACCCTTCATGTACCTTATCAATCAAACACATATCACTGACATCACACCTAAATCAATTTTATTCCTCAATTCATTCCACACACCCAATTTCAATTACCTTATCTTATATACAGACCATGTAACCCTTAATCAAAATTCTCAATTTTCTCAACATATAATCTCATTAATCTCAACAATTATTCATTCAACCTCAATAGTATACATTTACTCCATTCCCATCATTATTCATCAACATACATCATCACCACATCATCACTATCATATCACAATCAACAAACTCATCATCAAACATAATAATTCACGTACATTAGTCATATATCACGCACTTACCCCTTGGGAGACTTCTCGCCCCATTCACGGCCTCCGGCCTAAGTTTCATCAATCATCAACATAACTGAAGATTACCATTCACTTTATAATATTACAATAATTCTTAATCAAGCACACAAATATATACAACCATTCACTATCCACAACAACAACCAAATTCAATGCACACTTATCCTAGTGTCAACTAACCTAGGCATTCACATAACTTTACATAATGCCTACTCGAAACTCAAATCAGTACCTTGAATGTTGGTGGTTCCAACCCTAGAAGCCTTTCCTAGCTTATTCTCCAAGGTCCACCACCCAAATTTTTTCAATCAAGCTTCATATCACACCAAATTCAGCCCCAACAATTCTCTATTCCATATAATCTAGTCACAACAATATATGTCAACATTTATTCTAGGGTTTATACATAAAATTTGAGATAATGAAGGGAGTTCAGCTTCCTTACCTTAACTCACACAAAATCTGGATGGAATCCACTAGGAATCTATGCTAGAGAATCCCTAAACAACCAAAATCATAATAATTCAACAACCCCAAAACCAAAAATATGAATCTGTAAGGAATGGGAAACTGGGCAAAAACTAAGAGTTCCTTACCACAAAGCTTAAATAGAATTGAAGAGGATGAGAAGAGATACGCGTGGTCGCAAATGGCTCGTCAATCGGAGCTCCAGATCAAAAGTTATAGACGAAAGAAGATCAAAGTGAATAGTGACAAGGGTTTTCTTACTTCTCTTCTCTCTTCTTCGTGGAACTCAAGGAAAATGGGGGAGCAACAACTTGTTTGGTGCTAAAGTGAGGTGTTTATATTATGATCTTGGGCTCACTTGGGCCCGGTTCACTTGTTTAGCCTGTTGGCCCAATTTTGGGCCAAAACCTTTAAGATTAGAGTTTTAAATTGTATTTTAAATATTTATATCTTCCCAAATTATAAATTCTAATTTCTTAACCTTGTTCACTTATAATCAATTTCCTCAGCTGCAGTACTTGACAGATCTCAGCCAGTACCACTAGTCAAATTTTCAGTGCACGTTTTTATGCAGAAAATTATGTTTTTTGACTTAAAAAATTCACTGAGTCCAAATATCATATTTAAATTGTCAAATTATGATGCTAAAATTTTCACTCATTACCACCCATATTTAATTAATTATTTATTTAATTTTTGTTAAGTCGGGGTTTTACATCCTACCCACCTTAATAAAAATTTTGTCCTCAAAATTTGACCACTCGTAACTAACTCTGAATGATTCTTCCTCTCATGTATCTCCACTTTCCATGTATGCTTCTCAAGGTCTGTCCGACTTCAGGTAATCTTCATTAATGAATCTTCCTTAATACTCATAGTAAGATTTTGCGACTTAAATAACCTGTTCTCATTCTTTACAGAATGCAACTGATAACTCCACGCTACCAATGCCCTTTCCGATTCCCAAAACCTAATTCAAATTGAACGTTTCAACCCGCTTTCGCTGCGTCACTCTGATTATTAGTCACCAAAAACCTAGCTACTCCTCTATGTTAACCAAAAGTCACCATGTCTCAATACTGAGGATAGTCCTTTCTCATATTAGAATCAAGATCCTACATGTCTTCCTTCATTCTAGCTCGACTCAAAGTAATCTTAACCAGCAAAACTTCTTTTCCTGCGATATCTCTCGGCACAAGTCGGAACCCAACCACACTCAGCTCTCCAGCCCCATATCAACACAACGGAGCATCAACCCCTCACAACTTTATTACCATCCACTTTAGACTTAGATCAACCTGAAACTTTTTCTGCAAAAATCACCACTTCACAACATCTAGCAACTGCACATACTTATAGGTTTCACCTTCCGTGTCCACAATCATGCTCTAAGGAACTAACGTTTCAATGGATGCATGAAGGAATCGCACACAATACCAAAATAGGTTTGAGTTTATTCGAATGGATACCAAATCCAAAAGAAAATAACTCGAATGGTATCCGCCAGAAGTCGAAAAGATGCTCTGTGTTACGATAAAATGAAGTTATGGAAAATAACGAAATGCACCAAAAAGAGAACTAAAGTGAATCTCAAGAAAGAAATTTTCAAATTAAGAACCCTTAGCGGAAACAAAAAGCTCATTGACTTGTAACATATCCCTGCTGGCTTTAGAAGAATTTTGAGTTCGTGAATGGAGGTAACTCAACTCAATAGTGATCCCTTAAGGGTCGAAGGTTCATATGATTGGTTTAAAACGAGTTCAGACTTACATCAATGAGTGCAAGTTTCATGCAAGGATATATGAAAACGAGGAATAGAATTGGGAATATTCAAATTATTTCCAAGAAAGAATTTGGAATAAAGAACTTCAATGCAACTAACAAAAGAAGAGACAGATCGGTTCACAAGGATTTTATTGGTACTCTCATTCATATAAAATCTCACATCGCCATCAAGATCACTGTGCTTCCACAACGTTACTTTAATTCGCTTGCCTTTAAGAATTTGATCATCCACCCATGTCAACCAAAAATCTTCTTAAGTTCTGCCAACTCTAACGGCTATACTCTACGCGACACTATTAAATTTAATTCTAGATGTGACACTAAGTTTGACATTTTCAGTTTTAAATCCCTATCTCCAATACAAACTATGGATAAATGTGGTGTTCCAATATCATATAATGCAATTATAATTTGGTTACCCATTTCACAATTACCTCATATTAGAGATTCTCAACCTTGTCGCTAAGACCGACTCGCATCCTGGTCCTTCCTGTTGGGACATTGTCTAGAGACATACCCAGGCAATCCGCAGTGGTAGCATAATCCTAGCCCAGCCATGCACAACGTTTTCGAATGGTATCTTTCGCATCTCGGGCATCTCAAGTCCTCTTGCTGAGTCCCTGCCTACTTTTCCTTACCATGTCCTTTGTGATGGTCACCCTTTCGGTAATCGTTGCTGTCTTGTGAGTATTGTGGTGCATGACCACTCCTCTTAAAGCTTTGGCCCATTGGTGTGAAATCTCTATCTTGACCATTCCTATAGAACTTCCCACATTCATTTTTTTCCACAGCAGCCTTCCTTAAGCACTCCTCTACAACTCTACTCTTATTCACCAACTCGAAGAAGATTCTGACCTCTATAGACCACACAGCAGTCAAAATTTCACTCCGAAGTCTACCCTCGTACTTAATACACTTCCACTCCTCATACCGACAAACCATCGAGAACCGACATAACTCCTCAAACTTAATAGTATATTCCGCCACCGTCATAGAACCTTGCTTCAGCTGTAGCAACTCAACTCCTTCGCCGCCCTAACCGAGTTCGGAAAATACTTCTTATAGAACTCCACTCGAAAGGCATCCCAACTAACTGCAATATCACCTTGTTGCAATAAACGACGAGTTACTTGCCACCAAAACTGAGTTTCTCCCTCAAACTTGTATGTGGCAAACTCTACATACTGATTTTCAGGTACATGCTGAGCTTGCAATGCTCATTCCATTTCTTGAAACCAATTGTCGGCCTCAGTGGGATTTGTAGTTCCTTTGAAGGTTGGAGGATGCACCTTCAGGAAGGATGACAATGTCATCGGCCCATTATCCCCATTTTCTCCATTTACATTGTTAGCCTGATTTCCTAAAGTAGCAGCCGTGGCCTGCATAGCCGCAGCCATGTTCTCCAAGGCAGCCATGAAGTTTGCTGGGTTATTTGAATTCGTCTCGTGTTCCTCATTTCTACTCCTACCTCCCTCTTTCCCGTGACCGCGTCCACGAGTCGCCATCTGGTCCTGTTCACACTAAACAGGTGATATCAAGGTGATCAATCTCAATATCGCAAGTATAGCGCTTCAAAGTTCCAAATACAAACTCATGAACCTTATGCTATGTTTATCATTCAAATATCCTAAAAATCACGTAAACATAACTCAGAGTATGCTTAGAAGTATAGCCAGTCCGTCCCTCAGGCTCTATAGGAATGAACTGCTCTTATACTATAATGTAACACCCTACCACACAGAGCTTTACACCTAGGTCGTAAATCAACGTTGGTAAGGTATCAGAGTTTCTAAAAAAATAAAATACATACATATATAAAGGAAGGAATATGATATACTAGGAGCCCGTGAAGAAAGGACATAAGCAAAATCACATCACACTCAGAAACCAGTAATATACATAAGCAGAAATGACCGAAGTATATATATGATTCAAAAATTATACATAACAACACTAGCATTGACCTGCGAAGATAAGGCCGACTAGTTAATATAATATAACCCAAGAGTAAAATATAAACATAAATCCTGTTTCTCCAGAATCAACCTCTAAGAGGGATATACAAGTTATAAAAAACATCAGTGGAGAATATTTAAAATATCTAAGCAAAAGTAAAATTTCCAAAAGACAATCTTTGTTTCCTGAAAGCAAATTCTACACGCTCAACAATGTGCATCACGTCCAATACCTGTAAGATGAAAATTCCCGAAACGGGTGAGAACATCATCCATTTCGGGGTTTTCAGCAAGGGTAACAATTCAAAAGTAGAGACGATGTAAAGACTACACGAATCCTCTAGGAAATTCTAAGACTTCAACAAACAGAAATCCAAGCTTATAAATATATTAAACCAGAAAACAGTAAGGTATGCTAGACTAACTAACTGCACCCATGCACCTTTGATTTTCATTTGACATTTCTCTTTCCAATAAACCTCAAGTTCTTAAACTATCTCTTATCAGTTCTCTCACCTTTCACTTATCATGTTTCTTTCAGTCTCAGTTCTCCCCATATAATCTCAGCCTCCATATATACAAGGTCTCATAATAGAATAGTAACAGCAAACACAAGTAATGAAGTTCAAGCTCAACTAGATTCATTTACAGCAATTATAACAGATATCAGTTAAACAATGATAATCACATAGACAAACCACATATACAATAAACACACCCAATCAATGTCACATAGATGCAAATGATGCATGCCTATCCTACTGGCCATGAGCTCACGCGTCGGTTATGTTGCCAGACCCGACTCGGATAAGCAGGATTAAACCACCATCCTTAGCCATAGGTTCCATAAACAAGCGGGATTAAACCACCATCCTTATTGGGCACCGCAAAGGGATTACACCACCATCCTTGCTCAAGTTGCATTTCACAATTCAATCTGCAAGAGAGACTAAACCACTGTCCTTACTAAACAATTCATCAATACGTGAGTGGGATAAAACCTCTGTCCTCACTGCAGGCAGGATAAAACTACCATCCCTGCACAATGGTTTACGCACTGAGCAAGTTGGATGATACCACCATCCTTGCCAGGCCAAAACCCTCATCATATCCTCAGTGATCACTTCTCTTACAATCTAAACCCATTCATCTCCGAGTCCCAAACTTGTTACAACCATCCTCAGTTCTCAATCCCTCGAGTTCATTCATCAATCTGACTCTCCATCAAATCACATAACCATTCCGTCCAATTTACATACTAGGCCTAAGTCTCCATCTTCTAAACTCATATGGAACTTCACCAATTTAATTTACTAAACATCTCTATTAGTCCTTGGAGCCTAATTAACAGATAGTACCCTTAAATGATAACCCGAGTAGTTTAGAAAGGTAGAGAACCCAAGAAAAATGAAGAAAATCATTTTTCAGCAAAACATGGTGTATGCGTACGCATGCATTATGTATGCGTACACATACATACAATTTGGCCCATTTCGCGTATGCATACACATGTACGCGTAGGTGCTAAACAGAATGGCATGTATGCGTATGGGGGGGGTATGCGTACGCATGCACTCCCAGACTTAGAAAATTTTACAAAGATGCAGAAATCAGTTTTAAACCCCAAACTTTAAACATTCATAACTTCCTCTACAAAAATCTATTTTTCTCAAACTTTATATCATTTTAAGTCCTTGAAATCATCTTTAATTTAAAACAAATTCTAATCAATTTCGAAAACCGAGGCTCAAGTTATGATCCGTCAAAATTCATTAAAAACAAGTTTTCACAAAATGTGACAAGCTCTCTAGTGTTTCCAAAACTTCAATCCAAACCAAAAACCAACACATCAAATTTCTAATCTTACCGTTCATGTACCTTATCAATCAAACACATATCACCGACATCACACCTAAATCAATTTTATTCCTCAATTCATTCCACACACCCAATATCAATTACTTTATCTTATATAGAAACCATGTAACCCCTAATCAAAATTCTCAATTTCCTCAACATATAATATTATAATCTCATCAATCTCAACAATTATTCATTCAACCTCAATCATATACATTTACTCCATTCCCTTCATTATTCATCAACATACAGCATCACCATATCATCATTATCATATCACAGCCAACAAACTCATCATCAAACATAATAATATGTGTACATTAGTTATATATTACGCACTTACCCCTTGGGGGACTTCTTGCCCCATTCACGGCCTCCGACCCAAGTTTCACCAATCATAAACATAACCAAAGATTACCATTCACTTTATAATATCACAATAATTCTCAATCAAGCACATACACATATACAATCATTCACTATCTACAACAACAACCAAATTCAATCCACACCTATCCTAGAGTCAACTAACCGAGGCATTCACATAACTTTACATAATGCCTACTCGAAACTCAAACCCGTACCTTGAATGTCAGCGGTTCCAACCCTTGAAGCCTTTCCTAGCTCAATGTCCAAGGTCCGCCACCCAAATTTTGTCAATCAAGCTCCACATCACACCAAATTCAGCCCCAATAATTCTCTATTCCATATAATCTAGTCACAACAATATATCTCAACATTTATTCTAGGGTTTATACATGAAATTTGAGATAATAAAGGGAGTTCAGCTTCCTTACCTTAACTCATATAAAATGTGGATGGAACCCACTAGGAATCTATGCTAGAGTATCTCTAAATAACCAAAATCACAATAATTCAACAACCCAAAACTAAAAACGTGAATCTGTAAGGAACAGGAAATTGGGCAAAAATTGAGAGTTCCTTACCACAAAGCTTAGATAGAATTGAAGAGGATGAGAAGAGCTACGTGTGGCCACACATGGCCTGCTAATCGGAGCTATGTGTAAGCAACCTCTGTCTTACAGGTGTGACCATCTCCTAGATTGGCCGATGTTTCTCTAGAAAGCAAACCTCAGTGGACTCACCACCATATCTCTGCTTATCTCCTTTTCTTTTCGTTCTTTCTTTCTTTTCTTTCTTGTCATTCCACAATATAAATTATCTTTGCATTATTCCATCGCCTTTCCCCAAGTGTCTTATGGAAAGAGAATCAAATATTCTTAATTTAGATTATTTTTCTAAAACTTTTAGGACAGTTTTCTGCTTACCCTTTTGGTATATCATAAATAAAATAATATCTTTTAAATAAAATACTAATACATAATATATTTTAAAAACACATTGATAATAATCTTAATAAATTAATAACAATAATAATGACTTTCTTTATTACCCAAAACTTGAACTTTAAATAATCTTATTACTCAAAACTTATTAACTTAAGCTTTATTATTAATCTTTGAGTAAACTACCATTTGTACCCACGAAAGTTGAAAACGCTGATATATCCACCCATAGAAGAAGGAAATTACCATTTGTACCCATGAAATATAAACTTTTGCTAACAAAACTATCCAAATCCAAAAAAATTATTTGAAATTCCCAAATTATCCCACCACCACCACTTACGTCACACCACCACTTTTTCAATCCCAAACCCACCACCGAAATTCTTCCTCACTGATAAACCCATATTTTATGATATATTTTGTGCTTAATTTGAGTAATTTATTCAATCCTTCACCCACTTATTCATATTAATTGCATGGTTTTACTTTCCCTTCCTTATTATGTGATGTATGTGAAAAACATGTTTTCTATGCTTTAAAATTAATTATTTTTAATTACGTTTATTTCCATTCGATGCCGTGATTAGTGTGTTGAGTAGTTTCAGAACTTCTAAGACAGGAATGACTCATAGGATGGAAAGAAAACATACAAAAAAATGGAAGGAAAGCACAAAACGGAGTTTCTAAAGAAACTGGCATCCACGCGATTGCATGGGCGACGCGAACGCATGCCAAGCGCGAATCAACAGCGACGCGGCCGCATGACTGACGCGACCGCGCGCCTTAAGAAAAACACATATGATGCGGTCGCATGACTGACGCGACCGCGTGACAAGAAAAGCTCCGAATGACGCGACCGCGTGACCCACGCGGACACGTGACAGAGGCCACGCACCAGAAATTGCAGAAAATGCTCCCAGCAAATTTTGAAGCCCTTTTTGGCCCAAATCCAAGTCCAGAAGGCATAGACCAGAGGTTATGAAGTGAGGGAATGCATCCATTCAGAGAGAGCTCGCCAATTTAGTCACTTCTCATGAATTAGATCTAGTTTGGAGAGAGGTTCTCTCCTCTCTCTTTAGGATTAGGATTTAGATTTAGGATTTTATTCACTTTCAGGATTATCTCTGTTTATCAGGTTCAACATTCCTTTTTATTTACTCTTGTAATTTGATTTATGAATTCTTCCATGTTACAGATTACTCTTTTGAATTAATACTATTTGAGGTACTTCAGTTTAATATTGCTTTCTTTTATTTATGCTATTATTGCTTTTACTCTGAAGACATTTTTATTCCAGTAGGTTTACTTTTCCCTTTTTGGTTTTGGTTAAGAAATTAGTAACTCAGGAGTTATCAAACTCAACATGATTGATAATTGCTATTTTTGTTAATTGAATTGAACTTCAATAATCACAATCTTTTCTTAGGAAATAAATAGGATCTGAAGATCAAACCAATTAATCCCTTGACCTTCCTTTATCTTAGTAAAGGCTAACAAAGTGGAATTAAGATTCAATTCTCATCATCATTGATAAGGATAACTAGGATAGGACCTCCAATTTCTCATACCTTGCCAAAAGTTTATTTTACAGTTATTTATTTATTCTAGTTGCTATTTAAATTATTTGTCGTAATTGCTCCTCATTCTTGAAACCCCGAACTTACAATCTCCATAACCAATAATAAGAACATACGTCCCTGCAGTTCCTTGAGAAGACGAACCGAGGTTTGAATACTTCGGTTAACAATTTATTTAGGGGCTTGTTACTTGTGACAACCAAAACGTTTGTATGAAGGTTTAGAAACTATACTTGCAACGAGGATTTATCCGCAATTTCTAGACCACGCAAAAGTCTCTCTCATCAAAATGGCGCCGTTGCCGGGGAACTGCTAACGTGTGCCTTATTATTGGTTATTGTAAATATTTTTCTTTTACTTGTTTATTTATTTCTGTTTTTTTTTCTTTTTCCTTTTTAATTTTATTTGCTACTATGAACTCTCACCCTTCTCGCTTTGAGTTCGGTTCTAACTTTGTTGAAGGAAATAGAAGTTACAGCAGGAATATGCATCAAGGTCAGACCAATCAAGGATGGATGGAGCCAAGAGGATCTAATCAACCCTTTAGGCAACAACACCCTCCAAGATATCATGGACAACGACCATTCTACAATGCATACCCAGCTGATAGATATGATGGACAACCTTGTAACTACCAACAAGCCCCACCCCGTGCCTATAGACCATCCTCTCAACATAACCTCGAACCACCACACTCACAAGCTTCTCTTCACCATTCGCCACCACATGATCCCTATTTACCCCAGTTCTAATCCAGTCACTCCCAAGCACCACCACTTTTCTATGTATCATGTCCAAATCCATCACCCCGAGAATCAGAGGTTCGCCTCAAGGAAACAGTAAATAAACTTCAAACAACTATTCGACAACTGGAGCAAGCAGTAATTCAATTAGCTTCTAAACGTTCGAACATTCAAGGACCAACCACAGCCCCATGTGGACAATCTAACGAAGAGCGTAGCATGAAGGAATTACTAGAAACTCCAGTGGACAAGACAGAGAATGAATTCGTACTAGAACAAGTAGAAGGAGCTGTCATTACGCAAGAAGAAGAGTTGGTTGAAGATCTAGGAGATGCTGAACCTTCATGGGAATTCAAAGCTGAAGAGAACTCCGTCAAGGACGTTACAGTTAATGCTAAGGAGGACAGTGCACAATCCCCAAGGCAAGTCGTTTATGAAGAACTAGACGGAATAACCCAGGACACAAATTCCCTTGATGATGATAGTCACAAGTCAAGTTCTCTTAGTGATGAACTTGCATCCGCTAGTGAATTCTCTGAGATCGAAGAATCTTCCCTAAATGAATACGAAGATGATGCAGAGGTAGATTTCTCTCAACCTCCAATCTATGACTCGAGTGATGAGGAAGACACAGAAGACTTTGACCAGGACACAGATGCATTTGAAGAACCTTGCAAAGAAGTGGAGGAATTCACAGAAGAGCACAAGGGAGTAGAACTTATAGAACTACCGGAAACACCTTCCCCAAGGCCATTACCACCCAATACAAGCTTCAAGTGGGTACAATCCTTAACCTTTAACTTTACTTTTTCACTTGAATACGGTTTGCTTGAAACATATGGCCAGCTTGGAGCTCTCTGCGGCTTTAAGAGTAAGAGGGAAATGGCTCGTACTCAGAGCTAGTGCACAAGGTTCAATAAGGTTCCACGCTTCAACTTGAAGTGCACGGATTGGTATCATATTCAATCGAATTAATCTCGGAAAACGTTTGGTCACCATGGTGAGAATCTACTTTCTAAACCGCCCGGATGGAAAAATATAGATCAAGACGGAGGCGGATTTAAAAGCAAAGTTTGGGATCCTGGAATCTATTCCGACATTCGTCATTACGGGAGCCTAAAAATTTGTTTGAAGCTGCTCAGGAGCTTTACATGCCTAGTTTGGGACCCCGGAGGCTATTGGCATCCCAAGCATTGGTGGAGATTTTTAGATGAATTTAAGCATAAGCCGCCATAACAGGAAGCTCTTCCAATGTCCAACTTAAGGACTTTAACTAAAAGTGCTAGGTGGGAGACAACCCACCATGGTATGATCGTTCATTTTTCAATTTTTATTTCGTTTTGCTTGTTTTCAAGTTTTATTTTATTTTATAATATTGAACCTGGAACTTTGCATCGCATTCATATTAATCATTGCATTCTGCATACTGCATATAAAAAAAAGGGGCGCGCGACGCGACCGCATCACTCATGCGATCGCGTCATATTGCGAAAAACACTACCCATGCGACCGCATCATCCATGCGGCCGCATGACCTGGAGATCGGCGTAAAGATCCAACGTCCAGAGAGTTAGGCTGGAATCGTGCGGCCATTGTGCGTTTCGCACAAATGACCCACGCGATCACGTCACTTGCACAATGCCAACCCCATGCGACCGCGTGAGCGACGCGACTGCGTCGCATGGATTGCATGAACACTCCAAAGGAGACAGAGAGTTACGCTGAAACGACACTGGATTCGTGCATTTAGCACAAATCCCAGCGACGCGATCGCATGCCCCAGGCGATCGCGTCATTCACTCTTTTAGCCATCCCATGCGATCGCGTCACCGACGCGATCGCGTCACCCCCCCCCCCCCCATTTTGCTCAAGCCACGCGACCGCGTGCCTCACACGGCTGCGTGGATTCAAATTTATAACCCCCAAACCACGCGAACCCTATCAGTCGCACCCCCCCTGAAACCCTCTTCTCCCTCTCTTCCCCTCCAATCCAACCACCACCATCCAGCCACCATCACCGCCACCCCCAGACGCCGCCGCCACCGACCCCCCTTCCTCCTCTCCCTTCTTTCTTCTTCTTTCTCCTTCTTCCCCCCTCTCCGCCACTGCCCCCTTCGCAATCACCACCCACCACCGCCGCCCGTCCCAGCCGTGCCACCCTCATCCGCCACACACACACCTACCCCCTCCCTTCCCCTCTTATCCCCTACCCCATTAGCCAACCCTTCTTTCCCCCCTGCCCCAAACAGCCGTGCCACCACCGCCAGCCGCCGCACCAGACGCCATCACCACCACCCCCAGCCCCCTTTCTGTCCACTCTCCTTATTCAGCCTACCAGGTTCCGACGAACGCCTCCCGTTCTATCCGTAGCCGTTATTTCATTATTTTCTGTTTATGTTCATGTTTAGGCTAGTTAGATATGCATGTTCTAGTAGATTTTAGGTTGTTAGGTAGCCTAGGATGTGGTTAGTGGATTTAGGCCTGTCTATTTGCACTGTTCATGTTTCTGTTTCATCAAATTTGCAATTCTGCTGTTGCTGTAATATTTGTAATGTTCATATGCTGTGATTTCTTATTTCATGCTGCTCTTTACACTGAATTTTCATGTTTATATTCCTTCTATTTAATTGCAAGCTTTAATTTTAATTCATATGAACTATTTGATTGCTGTTTATTTTCCGGGACAATCTAATTTTAGCCGGAATGCTGCACAAATTTCTGTAAAAATTTTTCCTTCATGTTTAGGGTTTGGCATTTTTAAATCTGTTTGCCTCTGCTTTACCCAAACCCATTCTTGAATGCCAGGCACGCATTCTTATTCTCTTTAATTTCCTGGTTCATAAATTGCTTTTTTGATGTTTGATTCTAATTTTTGCTATTTCTATATCTATCTGAATCTTCATCAACCTGTTTTTCTTGTTTGGTTATGAGTTACTTATAGTCCCTACCTGTGAATCCTTGTTACTTGGAATATTTTCATTATGCCACTTACTTTAACCCACTTTTCACTAACTCCCTAATTTTAACTTTCTAAACACTTTTTCAATTCTAACCAACCTAACCTTTCAAACTTCTCCTCTGCTTTTCTTTCACTTTCTTTTAACCCTCTAACCATGGCATAATGATAATTTTTCTATTTAACATGAATTCAATTACATTTTGGATTGTGCATTCTTCCTTTCGAACTTTTAACTCCTATACAATCCTTAATGCACATTTACTTAACTCATTTACCTCCTTCTAATTCTCCTTTGTCACTTTGTGTTTCTTTTGACTATTTGCCTATTTGTTTTCCTATTTTTTCTATATATCCTGGTTTTTTGTTTTTCAGGATGTCAGATACCCATATAAAGAGAAAAGAAAAGGCTACCACTGGCAAACATAAAAGAGGAGAATCCTCTATGTCTATCATAGATCTCATGTATGATGCCTCCTGGCGGGAGAAAAACTTCACCCCGCAGGAGAAGGCCGACTAGCTGCTCCCTGCTAATGACCCAGTAAAGTTTGCAAACCGATACTGTGAGCTGAAGTATCCGGTATTCGCAAACTCCAGGAACCTATACCTGGAAAGGACCTTGAAGATCCCAGGAGAACTCCAGCAATACACCTCTGATCAGATCAAACAAAGAGGCTGGTTCTTCATGGAGAGACCCCTGACTGAGATCAATGCATCTTGGGTTAGAGAATTCTACTGCAATTACTTCAAGACCTCCCTAGATGCAGTGCACCTCAGAGGAAAGCAGATTCTGGTTACTAAAGAGGCAATAGAAGAGGTTCTGAAGCTTCTTCCTAAATCTGATCAGCCAAATGGTTATCAGAAAGCTGAGGAAGACATGCGCTTTCTAAAGTTTGATTGGGATGCAGTCAAGGCCCGGATAGCCCTTGACCCGACCGTTCCTTGGATTATGGGTTAGAACACCACCATGCCCAAGGAAATCAAGTGGGCATACTTGAATGATGAGGCTCGGCTGTGGCATCAGATACTTAGCAACTTCATTATGCCGAGTACTCACGAGACCGATATACCTGCCGCTATGATCACCCTCCTATGGTGTGTGATGGAGGGTAAGGACCTGTACCTGCCACGCTTTATCCGGTTCTACATGGCCAGGGTCCATGTCCGAGGCACTCTTCCCTTTCCCTATTTGGTTACACAGCTGGGCCGTCAAGCTGACATGCCTTGGGAGGATGCTGATGAGAGGCCACCTGCTGCAGAATGTAAGAAGATTATCCCGCACAGCAGGAACTTTCTGGCCTTGGGCTACCGACCTCCAGTCCTCACTGCTCCTGGTGACACTGCCACACCATCTGTCGGCCCCTCTTCCTCTACAGCTACACCTGCCACCACCACTGCACCTCCACCTGCCCCAGAGCCCATCTATCATCTAGTGCACCGCCTGTTTCGATGGCTTGACCAGATGGAGTGTCGCAACAAGCGATGCTATGAGCACCTGAAGCTGATGATACGATCTGGCGACATTTCCTCCAAGCCCGACACACCATCCGAGGCATCTGAGGAGGAGGCGGATGCGCCCGAGGCAGAGACCCACCCACAGCAGGAGGCAGAGCAGGCATGCACCCAGCAGGCAGCACACCATCAGGAGGCTCCACCCCTAATTCAGGCTGTAGACCCTGAGATCCCTCTTCAGTCAGCACCTCTTCCACAGCAGTCAAACCCTCAGATCACCACCTCAGAGATCCCAGCTACCCATCCTTCCAGTGATGACACCCCTTCACACTCTGCTTGACTGAGCATCAGGGACGATGCTACATTTTAAGTGTGGGGAGGTCGCCATCTCTGGCATATTATTTTGGTGAACTACTACAGACTCTTTTTCTTTTATTTTGGATATTTTTCTGTATTTTTCTCTTTATTTTTATTTTTATTTTCTGAGTACTTATACATTGTTGTTTATGTATTTTTACTCCATTTCTACATTTTGCATTTTTAGTTCATATTTTAGCCACTTAGTTTAGTTGTAATTCTAACTTATTAGTTATAGAAATTGTGGATTGATTAGTATAGTTTACCCTTTTTAGCATAAGATAACTCAGAATAGATTGAAAAGAAAAAGGAAGTAAACTAGAAACTTTAACAGAATCAAAACAACCCACACCTTGTATATATAGCATTACATGTTAGTTAACAACATTTCATCAAGGAGAAACACTAGAACTTTAAAGCCATTCAATATAAGTTTTACATTGAGAATAATAGGAATTTTTAACTAAACCTGCATGACATACATAAGTGATAAATGATTTTTGAGCTAGAGAACACATAGCCTGTGAGTTTTGAGCTTAATTGTATGGTTACATTCAAACCATAATTTTTATTCCTGTGTGCTCCACCCTTCTTTTATATTCTAGTGTTCTTTACTTTGTTTTAATCTATATGTTCGATTATAGAATGTAGATACATACCAAGAGAGTGATTGAGGCCATTATTTGATTTTAGCTCACTTAATTCCAAAATAGCCTACCTTTTACATCACCCTTGTTAGCTCCCTTGAGCCTTTAAATCCCTTTTTATTCTATTAGCCACATTACTAGCCTTAAGCAGAAAAACAAAATAAAATCCCAAGTTGAATCCTTGGTTAGTTTAAGATAGAAAATTATGTATAGTTTAAATGTGGGAAAACCTATTGGAAACATGGATAATAAAAACAAAAGGTAGAAAAGTTGAAAAGAATAAAATAACTCAAATAAAAAAGTTTTGGGAAGCATGCTCATGTAAAATCAATTATAATTGAATTACCATGTGCACTAAAAAAAGTGTTATGAATAAAAGGGGACACAAAAAGAATTTCCCAATTATGAAATAAAGCAATGCACATGGGATAAAAATAAATATTGAGATATGAGCATGTAACATCAAAAGTGAGAAAATATGGAAAATAGGTAAAGAAGCTTTGATTTAGAATGTACGTATGTTAGGTGAGATCTTAGTCTAATTAAGGATTCACTTATTAGCTCACTTAGCCTTATACATATACCCTTACCTTTACCTTGGCCCCATTACAACCTTACTTAAGACCTCATGATTTTTGGTATGACTATATTCTATGATTGTTGATTGGTTAGATGAAGAACAAAGTTATAGAAAGTAAGAATGAAAAGAAGAATAGAGTGATTAACCCAATAAACACTGAGTGATTAGAGAGTAAACACAAAATCCAGTGAGGGTTCAGTAGCTCATTAACATTTATCTCTGTTTAAATTGTTAGTTGTCTTGCAAGTTTTAAAAATGTTTTCTCTCCCATCTCAATTGTAAAAGGCAGTTTATCACTATCTAAGGCTTGGCTATATATATACATGACTCCTTGAGAATGTTAATTAATTTAACTACATGCAAGCTTTATATTCAAGTAAATAAAAATTAGAATTGCATGATGCATCATTCATCTAAGTAGATTGCATTTAGATTAGATTGCATTGTATGACATTCCACCACTTTAACCTTACTTTTTGCCTTGGATTTATCATGAGGACATGCTATTGTTTAAGTGTGGGGAGGTTGATAAACCCATATTTTATGATATATTTTGTGCTTAATTTGAGTAATTTATTCAATCCTTCACCCACTTATTCATATTAATTGCATGGTTTTACTTTCCCTTTCTTATTATGTGATGTATGTGAAAAACATGTTTTCTATGCTTTAAAATTAATTATTTTAATTACCTTTATTTCTATTCGATGCCGTGATTAGTGTGTTGAGTAGTTTTAGATCTTCTAAGGAAGGAATGACTCATAGGATGGAAAGAAAACATACAAAAAAATGGAAGGAAAGCACAAAACGGAGTTTCTAAAGAAACTGGCATCCACGCGATCGCATGGGCGACGCTGACGCATGCCAAGCGCGAATCAACAGCGACGCGGCCGCATGACTGACGCGACCGCACGCCTTAAGCAAAACACATATGACGTGGTCGCAAGACAGACGCGACCACGTGACAAGAAAAGCTCCGAATGACGGAACCGCGTGACCCACGTGGACGCGTGACAGAGGCCACGCACCATAAATTGCAGAAAACGCTCCCAGCGAATTCTGAAGTCCTTTTTGGCCCAAATCCAAGTCCAGAAGGCATAGACCAGAGGTTATGAAGTGACGGGATGCATCCATTCAAAGAGAGCTCGCCAATTTAGTCACTTCTCATGAATTAGATCTAGTTTGGAGAGAGGTTCTCTCCTCTCTCTTTAGGATTAGGATTTAGATTTAGGATTTTATTCACTTTCAGGATTATCTCTGTTTATCAGGTTCAACATTCCTTTTTATTTACTCTTGCAATTTGATTTATGAATTCTTCCATGTTACAGATTACTCTTTTGAATTAATGCTATTTGAGGTATTTCAGTTTAATATTGCTTTCTTTTATTTATGCTATTATTGCTTTTACTCTAAAGACATTTTTATTCCAGTAGGTTTACTTTTCCTTTTTTGGTTTTGGTTAAGAAATTAGTAACTCAGGAGTTATCAAACTCAACATGATTGATAATTGCTATCTTTGTTAATTGAATTGAACTTCAATAATCCCAATCTTTTCTTAGGAAATAAATAGGATCCGAATATCAAACCAATTAATCCCTTGACCTTCCTTTATCTTAGTAAAGGCTAACAAAGTGGAATTAAGATTCAATTCTCATCATCATTGATAAGGATAACTAGGATAGGACCTCCAATTTCTCATACCTTGCCAAAAGTTTATTTTACAGTTATTTATTTATTCTAGTTGCTATTTAAATTATTTGTCATAATTGCTCCTCATTCTTGAAACCCCGAATTTACAATCTCCATAACCAATAATAAGAACATACGTCCCTGCAGTTCTTTGAGAAGACGACCCGAGGTTTGAATATTTCGGTTAATAATTTATTTAGGGGTTTGTTACTTGTGACAACCAAAACATTTGTATGAAGGAACTTTTGAAGGATTAGAAACTATACTTGCAACGAGGATTTATCCGCAATTTCTAGACCACGCAAAAGTCCCTCTCATCACTCACCATCACCCTAAACCTTAATTACCATCATCGTTCAATTCAAAGGCACCACTACCTCATTTTCTTCATCACTAACATCACCACCACCACTATTATACCTCCATTATAATCTTCTTCACATAAAGCAACAACAACAACAATAGAAAAAGCAAATTGTCTGAGACCACCGCACCACCACCGGCGAACACCAAGCTGTCCCCCCTCACCCGATTTCCACTGTTCTTCCTCTCTCTTGCCCCCTTCTTAGCTCCTCTGCGTAACCACCGTCGTGGCACTCAACAGTCGCTGGCGCCATCAAGTCCCACCCAACCTCCACTCGCCGCTGCCACGTCCTTTCCCCTTTTCTTTCCTTCTCCACCCTTTCCCTCTCTCTTTCTTCTTCTTCCCCTTGCCTTACCTTTGCAAGCCCAGGACCACCGTCGCTTTCTGTTTTTGCCACTTTTTACAACCGTAGAGCCACAGCCGTTGCCTGATCGCTACCGCTGCCCCAACCCGTTCTAGCTAGCCCTCCATCTCTCGCTGACACTGATAAACCCCATTTTTAGGATTTATCTTATGTTGAATTTAGGACATTTTATCAACCTTTTCTCACATTTATTCAATAAAATAGCATGATTTTGTGATTCTTCCTTAATTGGTGCTTAAGTGTGAAAACATGCTTTTAGACCTTTAATTTGATGATTTTAATTCACCTTTGATTCCGCTAGATGCCTTGATTTGTTTGTTAAGTGATTTCAGGTTGGAAAGGGCTAGGAATAGATCAAAAGGGTGAAGAGGAAAGCATACAAAGTGGAGAAATCATGAAAAGCCAAAGATTTGGGATGCACTCATCCACGCGCACGCGCAATGGACACGCACGCGTGGATCGTAAAACTCCATGGACGCGCACGCGTGCTGTATGCGTACGCGTCGGTGCTGGCACAAGATTTTTAAATGAAATCGTGCCTAGCAAATTGAGAGGTGACCCTGGCCCATTTTGGAACTGAATTTTGGCGCCAAAACACTTAAAAGGACCAAGGATTGAAGGGAATTTAATCATTCAATCATTCCATCACATTAGGAATTAATTTTTGGCTTTAGTTTAGTTTCTAGAGAGAGAAGCTCTCTCTTCTCTCTAGAATTAGGATTAGGTTTAGGTTAATAAGCTTAGATCTAGGTTTTAATTCATGCTTTCATCTACTTCTACCTTTCAATTCTTTGTTGCTACATCTTATTCTTCTATTCTCTTGTTGTAATTTCCTCTATTTTGTCTCTATACTTTGTTGTTGATCCACTCTTATTCCTTTTATTTTCTTTTGATGTAATTTGAGATAATTCATGTTAATTGTGATTTTTTTGCTTGTTGTTGTTAATTCTTTGCAATAAATTATTGTTAGATTTTATTATTGTTGCCAATTTACTATGCTTTCCTTTTATACCTTCCAAGTATTTGTCAAAATGCTTGAAAGGATGTTAGAGTAGAATTTTATGTTCTTGGCTTGGGAAGGTAACTTAGGAATTCTTGAGTTACTAATGTCCAAGTGATTGATAGTTGGTAGTCATTGACTCTAGCTCTCATTAATTCAATTAGTGAATAGCTAGGACTTATGGACTTGGATTGATATAGCTCACTTGACTTTCTTTTACTTGTTAGAGGATGACTTAGTGGGATTGACCCTTGCAATTATCATATTCTGGTTAGTGATAAAGATAGAGATCGTTGACCACCAAACCTTGCCAAGACCTTTTCATCATTTGAATTCCTTTGCCACTTACTTTTCTTGTCTCTTATACAAAACCCCAAAATATACATGTCCATAGCCAATAACAAGAACATTACCCTGCAATTCCTTTGAGAGATGACCCGAGGTTCAAATACTTCGGTTATTAGATTTATTAGGGGCTTGTACTTATGACAAACAAATTTTTGTATGAAGGGATTATTGTTGGTTTAGAGACTATACTTGCAACGAGATTTCATTTGTGAAATTCTAAACCGTCAAAAATTCTCTCATCAAAATGGCGCCGTTGCCGGGGATTTGCAAATGTGTCCCTTATTATTGGTTATTGTATATATGTGAATATTGTGAATATGTTTGTCTTTTGCTTGTTTGTTAGTTTTTGTTAGCTTTAGGACTTTGCTAGTCTTGTTTTTGCTTCCATTATGAATTCTCACCCTTTTGGCTATGAGTTTGGTTCTAATTGTGTTGTAGGAAATGTGAACTTCAATGACAACATGTACCAAGGATGGAACCATCAAAGATGGGAGGAGCCTCAAGGAATTGATCACTCTTATTGGCAACAACCTCCGGATACTTATAGGTATAATTTCTATCCTAATGCATGTCAATTCAATGGCTATGGTGTATCTTTCTGTGACAATCAACAACCACCGTCATATGTCTATGAATTTTATCCTCCACGTGAACCTCGACCATACTCACAAGCCTTTCTTTACCAAACACCTTCATATGACCCTTATCCATCATATAACCAATCACCATACCATATCCTTATGACTATTATGAGCAAGAACCTTTAGAACCACCACAACCCTATCATGATTATTACCAAGAACCACCTTAATACACACCATCTCCATACTTTTACCAAGTAGAACCACCTTCCTACTATGAACCCACTCTCCAAAATGATGAACCCTCTTATCCGCCCCAAGCCTCAATAGATGATTCTCTCACCTTGCTACTTCAAGAACAAGCGGATATGCAAAGGAACACCCTAGAGTTTGTGACCAACTTGACCAAGGTAGTGCATACCTTAGCCTACCGATGCTTGAACACTCAAGGTGCTTCCATAACCACATGTGAAGGATCAAAAGAAGAGCAAAGCATAAGGAAGATATTGGAAAATCCGGTGGAGAATGAGGAGTTGGATTTTGTATTGGGACAATTGGAGAAACCTATGATCGTTGAAGAAAAAGAAGAAGTGGTTGAAGATTTAGGAGATGCGGAACCACCATGGGAGTCTCAACAACCTCCGGAGTATATCAAAATTGAAGATTATGGAGAGGTTGTTCAAGAGATAAATTCAATCATCAATAACTTTTTATCCAAAATTGAAGACCCTCTCATCGAATGTGACGTTGATATTGAATTGGACGTCACACAACCTCCAAAGCTTGATTTGATTGATGATGAGGAGGAATTGGAAGAAGTTGACAAGCACGAAGAAATTGGAAGAAGTTGTCAAGAGGCGAAAACAACTAAAGAAGAGCCTAAGGGAGTAGACCTCGCATTGTCTAAGTGTAGGGAGGTTCCCCTTCCTAAGTCACCATCCAACACAACATTCAAGTGGGTAAATTTCTTACCCTTAAGCTTCTCTCTCTCACCCGAATATGGCTTGATTGAAACGGATGGGCAACTTAGAGCTCTCTGTGGAGTCAATAGTAAGAGGGAGTTGTGTAGTGGTTGGAAGCTTGGTACTAGGCTCATTAAGGTCGAACCTTCAAGGCGTAAGGACCATGATTGGATGAATGCAAACTTGTGTGGGTCTAAGAAGAAGGTTTGTCATGCTAAGGAGAATTCTATGTGTCGACCACCCGGATAGAAGAATCATGACAATCAACTTGAGGACGGGTGCGAAAATAAGATATGGGATCCCGGAACACACTTTGAAGACCAACTTTGGGACCTCCTATTTTGGGTTGATCTTCACCCAAGCTTGGTGAAGACGGTTGGAATTTCTAACAACCAATTGAGGAGCAAAGATACTTGGAGATTCAAGGATGAGTACAAACACAAGCCACCATGACAAAGAGCTTCCAAATGTCCAACTTAAGGACTTAAACTAAAAGTACTAGGTGGAAAACACCCCACCATGGTAAACTCTTTCCATTCCCTTGTAGATTTGAATAATAAGTGATTTGAGCTGCCATTGTAGGTAGTTTCCTCTTCATAAAGTTGCTTTAATAACTTAGTTTCTAGTTGCTTGTGATGCAAATTTTCCTTGTCTGTACTTGAAAACTCCTCAAAAGCCAAAAATATTTTTGTGATTTTGCATTTTTGGTTAGTTTTGAGTTGTAGGTAGTGTTAGGAAGAGTTTAAGCTATTTTTAGTTGTTCTGAAAAAAAAAGGGCAAGGACGCGTACGCACAACGTACGCGTATGCGTCAATAAGTGGATGCAGCCCCCATATATGAGTCCAGAGAGTTGGGCAAATGTGATGTGAACACTGGGCGTGTAGCGCAAGTTTTATGCACGCGTACGCGTACATGACGCGTACGCGTCGATGCGGAAGCATGGATCCCATACATCATACCCAAGAGTTGCGTAACTTTCGTGCGCTCGTTAAGCGTGTGGCACAAGCCCCTGCCCACGCGGACGCGCACCATACGCGTACTCGTCGAAGCGCACTCCATCCACGCTTAAGCGTACATGACGCTTGTGCGTCCATACCTTTTTCATCCACCTATATGGATGCGTCTTTTACGCATACGCGTGGATTCAAAATTCCTAATACCCCAAGGATGCGAGAAGCCCTGTCCATTCACGCAGCTTCCCTTCTTCTTCTTCAATGTTTCATTTCTTCTTCTCCCTCCATTGCCAATCCACCGAGCTCTGCAACACCGCAAGCCTCCCACCGTTCGGCGAATCACCGCCGCCGTCAACCACCCTATTCCCCTCTTCCCCCTACTTTTATTTCTCCCTCCTTTCCTATCTCTACTCCTCCCGGCCATACTTCTCCTTCCACCACCAACTCCGCCGCGACCCACCATCACTGCCAGCGAGCATTACATCACCATCACCAACCGCTCTTTCTTCTTCTCATCACCGCAACAAAGAGGTGCTGAACCTCCCCACGGTGTGTCCCTGTTTCGCCTTCCCAGAACCTCCATTCTGCCACCGTGGGCCACCGAGCTGCTGCCGTCCTTGGGTGGCACTGCTTCCTTTTACCACCCTTCTTCCAACTCTATTCCTGCTACTGCTCCTAGGTGCCCCTATTTCAAAAATATTTCGCTCTGTTTTTACCTTTTCTTTTGTTAATTCTATCCTATAGTGTTAGCTATTTCTTAATTTTTGTTTTGCTTAGGTTAGATAGAAATGCATATGGTTAGGTAGCTAGGTTGTGGTTAAAGGATTCTAGGCCTGATAAGTGCTCTGTTCTTGTTATCCGAATCGGCTGAATTGAGATTGTTTTGCTGAATGGCGGTTGATGTTACTGTTCTGTACATTCCTACCACTGCTGTATTGTTTCACTGCTGCCTCGCTGAGTGATTCTACTTGATGTCGCCTAAACCATATGAACTTGTTGCTTGTTTACATGTTTGATGATTCATATGTGCTATTTTTCTACTGTTTGCTATCCGGGAATATCTGATTTACTGCCGGAATGTTGCCAAAATTTCTAAAAATCGTATTATTCTTCAACTTGTAACTTAGGAATTGAACTTGGCACTTGATTGACTGGAAAATGATTTGTGTTTTATGCCAAGTACAACTCCTTAGTTGATTCGGCCAGCATTCCCATTTCATTTTTATTCCCGCTTATGTGCATTACACTTGGTTAATCAAAGGACTAATTGACGAATTTCTGTGTCAAAGAGCACCTTGGTTAACTATGTCAAGAAGAGCCTTCTTTGTGTTTTCAATGTTTCAAGTTTATTTCAAATGCTTTCTGACTTCTTGGTTCAAACTTAATTGTTCATTCTACTTAACCATTGAAGCCTTTCACATTATGTCATCATTTGACTTAAACTTGCCCTTTCTCAATAGAGGTTCTTATATTAGTGATAATTGGTGATTTTCGCTAGTGTGACCCTTTTATTTTGACATTGTTTTCAACTTGCTTTTAGTTACACAAATCGCATGTTTCACATCTTTCAACACCAATTATTACAACCCTAATAACCTTGTGCATTGTTGATGAACTGCTTTTCTAGTGTATGCTTTTATGCAAATTCATATTTCATCATCTATGACTTGCATCACACCTATGATTGTAAGCATGCTTGTTCTTTATATACCTCTTGAGCTTCTTGTGTTTAAGTCCCATAATTGTCATGCCAGTGATTTCTAACCTAGTTTTCTAATTTCTAACTCCGTTGACTCTCTAATTCCCTTTTCTTAGTTTTCACATTAACTCTCCTATATTCTTTGAGGCATGATGACTATTGTGGCTTAACATACAAGCATTCTGTTACTGTTGCGTAATTTCTTGGATTGCATCTTGGATTGAATTCTATATTTTGTTTACTTGCATTCTAAGTTTTCATATTTTTAACTCACTTCATGATTACATGTCAATCCTCTTGCTTTCTGTATGTGTTTAATGCCTTGCTTTATACTCCTCTACTTGGCTTAATTGTTTATATCCTGTCATATCCATTTTCAGGATGTCTGATAGAGGGAAAGCAAAGGTTACCTCTAGAAAAAGGAAGAAACATCAATCTTCCACTGCTTCTCCCTTCACTGATTATGCCAAGAACCCTCTTTCAGAGAAGGAGAAAGCAGATCAGCAACTGCTGCCTACCGATGCATACAGGTTCCCTAACCTGTACTGTGAGCTCTGCTTCCCGACCTACCGGTAGAGGAACCTCAACATAGAGAAGAAACTGACCATCCCCGCCGACTTGAGGCGATCCATTGAGACCCGTATTGAGAAGATGGGCCTCTCTTTTGTGGATAGGGAGCTGGGTAGGGTGAACACGTCATGGGTTCAGGAGTTCTACTATAATTTCTTCAGACATAACCTTGACTCAGTTCAACTAAGAAGCAGACAAATATTGGTCACAGAGGCTGCTATTGAGGATGCACTCCACTGCCCACCCAAGACCGGTGATACAGATGCCTATACCCAGGCTGGGGTGGAGATGCATTGTATAACATATGATTATAATGCCTTGAGGTGTATTGTTGCCACCCCGGATGCCCCTTGGGAGATGGATGCTGATAATAGAAAACCCAAGGATATGTTATTTGCTCATCTGACGAGGGAGGCTAGGACATGGCAGCAGATCTTTGCCCACTATGTCATGCCAACCACACATTTTACTGAGATTTTGGTGGACATGCTCGTCCTGATTAGCTATATTATGGAGGGGAAGGAGGTGTACTTTCCCCGATTGATCAGGAGATTTATGTGGCGAGCACATGTCCGTGGCACACTCCCGTTTCCGACTTTGGTCACTAGGATGGCCGAGCTAGCCAGTGCTCCATGGAGGGCGGATGATGAGACACCATCCCCAGTCTACGGGAAGGAGAACACGATTCCATGGGGGAAATGGGTGAATGAGAAGCCTCCATCCCGGCGTCGATCTAAAGCTCGAGCCTCAGCAGCAGCGACACCTAGACCTTCTTCCTCTTCAGCTGCAGCAGGTCCATCAGCACCAGCAGCACCTATCGCACCACCACCAGCACCCCAGCCGACATATCTATTGGTACAGCATCTTTTCCGCTTCATAGAGTGTAGTGAGCACCGCATCATGCGACGTCTTGATCGAGTGAATCAGATGTTTGTAGCACTGGGCATCGAGTTACCCCCTATTGCCGTCCCTTCTTCTTCTTTGGAGGAGGAGCATGAGGAGGAGCAGGCTCAGCCAGAGGCACCTCTACAGACACAGGCTACCCCAGAGGCACAGCAGCCCCGAGGAGCCACGGCCTCAGCCCCAGCAAGATGCGACAGTTGACCCTCACCCCGAGCCCGAGCAGTAGCATCGAGGACGATGCTTCATTCTAAGTGTGGGGAGGTCATCGTCGTCACTGTCGGTGGATTACTATTTTGGGTGAAAAATTTTGAACATTTATCACTTATTTTGTGTCATTTTTAGTACTTTGCACCTTATTTTTACTGCACTTTTGGGATTATTGTATATATTTGTTATTTTGAGATACTTTTGTTTTAGTTTGTTGCATTTTGCACCTTGGGTGGTAGATATTTCATACTTTTAGTTGGATTTGCTTTATGTAGTTATTTTAGCTTTTGGTTGTGATTAGAAAAATATTTTAGATTGTTGAAACCAAGTTTACCCTTTTTACATAAGAAATTTGGTTTGATTGAAAAAGAAGGGATAAACTAAGGAACTTTTAGCTTTCTCAATCACAACATTGCATCAATAAGCTTAGCCAAACAATGAAATTTTCCCAAGAACTTATATATAGGGCACCACCCCAATTGATTGAAAATTTTTGTGAAACTTGCTTGAATTATATATTTTGTGAAGCATGTTTTTGAGCTAAGAACACAAGCATGTGAGTTTTGAGCCTAATGGTATGGTTACATCTTATAACCACTTATTTCCCTTCTTGTGTGCATTAGTCTCTTCCTAAGATTGTAATCTTTGGTTTGTTTATTTCTATATGTCCATTATTCCTTGTATACATGCATTTATATAATTGAGGCCATTGTTTCATAAAGCTCACTTACCCAAATAGCCTACCTTTATGCTTAACCCAATTGTTCTTTATTTTAGCACATTACAAGCCTAAAGCGAAAAACAATAAAATGTCCCTTGTTTGGATCTTTGATTAGCTTAGGCTATTGAGAGTACTTATTATTCAAGTTTGGGGAGATTTGGGAACATTGGTTAGGATAAAAGGGTGTTTTATATTTCTATATTTGGGAATTGGGTGCATACTCATGTATTAATCAAATGTTAGACCTTATGCATTGATGTTCTTATATATAGTTTGAAAGAAAGAAAAAAATGAGAAAAACAAAAGAAAAAGAAAAGTGAATATGAAAAGAAAAGAAAAGAAAAAAATATAGAAAAGAAATGAAAGAAAAAAGAGAAAAGCAATAAAAAGGGGACAAAATACCCCAAAGTAAAGTTCAATAAGAATCAATGCATAAGTGTTGTGGAATGAAAAGAAAATGCATGAGTATGTGAAAAAGTGAATTATGGGTAGTTAGGTTAGAACTTAATTGTATAAGTTATCATAGGTTAGGTGGAAAAGTCTAGGCTAATCAAAGATTCAAATTCTAACCCACTTAACCATATATGACCCTACCTTGACCTAACCCCATTACGACCTTTGAGAAAATCCTCATGATAATTGTATGCGTGCATTGAATAATTGTTGATTGTTAGATGAAGAACAAATCTTGGAAAGCATGATTAGGGGGGGAGTGAGTGAAATAACCCCTAAACACTTGAGTGACTAGAGCGGATACACATTCGGTGAGGGTTCGATTGCTCAACTACATGTTTTCACCATGATTATTCTTCTTCATGCAAGTTTGTAAATCTTTTTGATAATTCAATACAATTGTGGGTTTGGTTTGGTTTGATTCCTATTGCTTTAGCCCTTGTGCTTGCATATGTTTCTTGGAAGTTAATTTGTTTTGACCAAGCACTCGCATTCGTGTAGATAGTTGCATTTAGATAGTTTGTATATAGTCTAGTTGCATTGAATAACTGTCATACCCCTTACTTCATTCTTGGTTTAGCATGAGGACATGCTATGATTTAAGTGTGGGGAGGTTGGTAAATCTCATTTTTAGGGTTTATCTTATGTTGAATTTAGGACATTTTATCAACCTTTTCTCATATTTATTCAATGAAATAGCATGGTTTTGTGATTCTTCCTTAATTTGTGTTTAAGTGTGAAAAAATGCTTTTAGACCTTTAATTTGATGATTTTAATTCACCTTTGATTCCGCTAGATGCCTTGATTTGTTTGTTAAGTGATTTCAGGTTGAAAATGGCTAGGAATGGATCAAAGGGGTGAAGAGGAAAGCATGCTGATGAGCGGATAATTTATACGCTTTTTGGCATTGTTTTTACATAGTTTTTAGTATGATTTAGTTAGTTTTTAGTATATTTTTATTAGTTTTTAATTAAAATTCACATTTCTGGACTTTACTATGAGTTTGTGTGTTTTTCTGTGATTTCAGGTATTTTCTGGCTGAAATTGAGGGACCTGAGCAAAAATCAGATTCGGAGGTTGAAGAAGGACTGCAGATGCTGTTGGATTCTGACCTCCCTGCACTCAAAGTGGATTTATTTTCTGGCGCTACAGAACTCCAAATGGCACGCTCTCAATTGCGTTGGAAAGTAGACATCCAAGGCTTTCCAGCAATATATAATAGTCCATACTTTGCCCGAGTTTAGATGACGCAAACTGGCATTGAACGCCAATTCCATGCTGCATTCTGGAGTTAAATGCCAGAAACAGGTTGCAAAGTGGAGTTAAACGCCAGAAACATGTTACAAACTGGCGTTCAACTCCAAGAGAAGCCTCTACACATGTAAAGCTCAATGCTCAGCCCAAGCACACACCAAGTGAGTCCCGAAAGTGGATTTCTGCATCATTTACTCATTTCTGTAAACCCTAGTAACTAGTTTAGCATAAATAGGACTTTTTACTATTGTATTTACATCTTTAGTTTCATCTTTAGATCACGTTTGGGGGCTGGCCATTCGGCCATGCCTGGACCTTATCACTTATGTATTTTCAACGGTAGAGTTTCTACACTCCATAGATTAAGGTGTGGAGCTCTGCTGTTCCTCATGAATTAATACAAAGTACTACTGTTTTTCTATTCAATTCAAGCTTATTCCTTCTCTAAGATATCCATTCGCACCCAAAAACATGTTGAATGTGATGATTATGTGACGCTCATCATCATTCTCACCTATGAACGCGTGCCTGACAAACACTTCCGTTCTACATGCAAACAAGCTAGAATGAGTATCTCTTGGATATCTAATACAAAGGACCGAGTCCGAGATATTAGAATCTTCGTGGTATAAGTTAGAACCCATGGATGGCCATTCCTGAGATCCGGAAAGTCTAAACCTTGTCTGTGGTATTCCGAGTAGGATCTAGGAAGGGATGGCTGTGATGAGCTTCAAACTCGCGAGTGCTGGGCGTAGTGACAGACGCAAAAGGATAGTAAATCCTATTCCAGTATAATCGAGAACCGACAGATGATTAGCTATGCAGTGACAGTGCATTGGACCATTTTCACAGAGAGGATGGGATGTAGCCATTGACAACGGTGATGCCCTACATAAAGCTTGCCATGGAAGGGAGTAGGAATGATTGGATGAAGACAGTAGGAAAGCAGAGGTTCAGAGGAACGAAAGTATGTCTATACGCTTATCTGAAATTCTCACCAATGAATTACATAAGTATCTCTATCCCAGTTTATATTTTATTTATGTTTTTATTATCAATTCACCATAACCATTTGAATCCGCCTGACTGAGATTTACAAGGTGACCATAGCTTGCTTCAAGCCGACAATTTCTGTGGGATCGAGCCTTACTCACGTAAGGTTTATTACTTGGACGATCCAGTGCACTTGCTGGTTAGTTGTATCGAAATTGTGAAAAAGAACTAAAATTATGAACGTGCGTATTAAGTTTTTAGCGCCGTTACCAAGGAATGAACGATCACGATTTCGTGCACCAAGTTTTTGGCACCGTTGCCGGGGATTGTTCGAGTTTGGACAACTGACAGTTCATCCTGTTGCTCAGATTAGGTAATTTTATTTTAATTTTAACCTTTTTGTTTTTATTATTCTTATTTTCGAAAATTTTAAAATTTTTTTTTCTTTTTTCGTTTTTCCCAATTAATGTTTGAAAAATACAAAAACATTTTACAAAATCATAAAATCAAAAATATTTTTTTGTGTTTCTTGCTTGAGTCTAGAGTCAACTTTTAAGTTTGGTGTCAATTGCATCTTTTTAATTTTCTAAAAAAAATTTATTTTCGAAAATTTCATGAATTGCATTCTTCATGATCTTCAAGTCGTTCTTGGCCAGTCTTCTTGTTTGATCTTCATATTTTCTTGTTTTGTGTCTTTTCTTATTTGATTCTTATCTTTTTCAAAACTACCTAACTAACTCCCTCTCTAATTTTTGAAAATCCCTTCCCTCTTTCTTAAATTTCCTTTTTAATTAACTAATTGTTTTTATTTCAATTTAATTTGATTTCAATTTTAATTTGAGAATTTTAACTTTAATTTTAAAATATTTTTATTTTATTTTATTTAAATTTTCGAATTCTTCTCTTCCTCACCTCCTTCTATTTATTTATTCATCTACTAACACTTCTCCTCCACCCAAAAATTCGAACCCATCACTCTCTCTGTGTTCGAATTTTTTCTCTTCTCCTTCTTACATTCTTCTCTTCTTATACTTGCATAAGGAATCTCTATACTGTGACATAGAGGATTCCATATTTTCTTTGTTATTTCCTTCTTTGTCATATGAGCAGGAACAAGGATAAAAATATTCTTGTAGAGGCTGATCCTGAACCTGAAAGGACTCTGAAGAGGAAGCTAAGGGAAGCTAAAGCACAACTCTCTGGAGAAAATCTGACAGAAATTTTCGAAAAAGAAGGAGACATGGCCGAAAATAATAACAATGCAAGGAAGATGCTTGGTGACTTTACTGCACCAAATTCCAATTTACATGGAAGAAGCATCTCAATCCCTACCATTGGAGCAAACAACTTTGAGCTTAAACCTTAATTAGTTTCTCTGATGCAACAGAACTGCAATTTTCATGGACTTCCATCGGAAGATCCTTTTCAGTTCTTAACTGAATTCTTGTAGATCTGTGTACTGTTAAGACCAATGGGATTGATCCCGAGGTCTACAGGCTTATGCTTTTCCCATTTGCTGTAAGAGACAGAGCTAGAATATGGTTGGACTCTCAACCTAAGGATAGCCTGAACTCTTGGGATAAGCTGGTCATGGCTTTCTTAGCCAAGTTCTTTCCTCCTCAAAAGCTTAGTAAGCTTAGAGTGGATGTTCAAACCTTCAAATAGAAAGAAGGTGAATCCCTCTATGAAGCTTGGGAGAGATACAAGGAACTGACTAAAAAGTGTCCTTCTGACATGCTTTCAGAATGGACCATCCTGGATAAATTCTATGATGGTCTGTCTGAGCTATCAAAGATGTCACTGGACCATTCTGCAGGTGGATCCATTCACCTAAAGAAAATGCTTGCAGAAGCTCAAGAACTCATTGACATGGTTGCAAATAACCAGTTTATTTACACTTCTGAAAGGAATCCTATGAATAATGGGATGCCTATGAGGAAGGGAGTTCTTGAAATTGATACTCTGAATGCCATATTGGCTTAGAATAAAATATTGACTCAGTAAGTCAATATGATCTCTCAGAGTCTGAATGGATTGAAGGAATCATCCAACAGTACTAAAGAGGCATCTTCTGAAGAAGAAGCTTATGATCCTAAGAACCCTGCAATAGCAGAGGTGAATTACATGGGTGAACCCTATGGAAACACCTATAATTCCTCATGTAGGAATCATCCAAATTTCTCATGGAAGGATCAACAAAAGCCTCAACAAGGCTTTAATAATGGTGGAAGAAACAAGTTTAGCAATAGCAAGCATTTTCCATCATCCACTCAGCAACAGACAGAGAATTCTGAGCAGAATCTTTCTAGCATAGCAAATATAGTCTCTGATCTATCTAAGGCCACTTTAAATTTTATGAATGAAACAAGATCCTCCATTAGAAATTTGGAGGCACAAGTGGGCCAGTTGAGTAAAAGAGTCACTGAAACTCCTCCTAGTAATCTCCCAAGCAATACAGAAGAGAATCCAAAAAGAGAGTGCAAGGCCATTGGTTCAACCATCATGGCCGAACCTACAAGGGAGGGAGAGGACGTGAATCCCAGTGAGGAAGACCTCCTGGGACGTCCAGTGATCAACAAGGAGTTTCTCTCTCAGGAACCAAAAGAATCTGAGGCTCAATTAGAGACCATAGAGATTCTATTGAACCTCCTTCTATCCTTCATGAGCTCTGATGAGTATTCTTCTTCTGAAGAGAATGAGGATGTTACTGAAGAGCAAATTGCCAAGTACCTTGGTGCAATCATGAAGCTGAATGCCAAGTTATTTGGTAATGAGACTTGGGAAGATGAACCTCCCTTGCTCATCAATGAACTGAGTGATCTGGATCAACTGACATTGCCTCAGAAGAAACAAGATCCCGGAAAGTTCTTAATACCTTGTACCATAGGAACCATGACCTTTGAGAAAGCTCTATGTGTCCTTGGGTCAGGGATAAACCTCATGCCACTCTCTGTAATGGAGAAAATGGGAATCTTTGAGGTGCAAGCTGCCAGAATCTCATTAGAGATGGCAGACAACTCAAGAAAACAGGCTTATGGACTAGTAGAGGACGTGTTAGTAAAGGTTGAAGGCCTTTACATCCCTGCTAATTTCATAATCCTAGACACTGGGAAGGATGAGGATGAATCCATCATCCTTGGAAGACCCTTCCTAGCCACAGCAAGAGCTGTGATTGATATGGACAGAGGAGAATTGATCCTTCAACTGAATGAGGATAACCTTGTGTTTAAAACTCAAGGATCTCCTTCTGTAACCATGGAGAGGAGGCATGAAAAGCTTCTCTCACTACAGAGTCAACCAAAGCCCCCACAGTCAAACTCTAAGTTTGGTGTTGCGAGGCCACAACCAAACTCTAAGTTTGGTGTTGAACCCCCACATTCAAACTCTAAGTTTGGTGTTGGGAGGTTCCAACCTTGCTCTGATTATCTGTGAGACTCCATGAGAGCTCACTGTCAAGCTATTGACATTAAAGAAGCGCTTGTTGGGAGGAAACCCAATGTTATCTAAATTATATTTATTTATTTTCTATTGTTATTTTATATTTTCTTTAGGTTGATGATCATGTGGAGTCACAAAAACTACTGAAGAAATCAAAAACAAAATGAAAAACAACATTAAGAACAGCACACCCTGGAGGAGAGCAATCTGGCGTTTAAACGCCAGAACCAAGCATCTGTCTGGCGTTTAACGCCAGAAACAAGCATCTACCTAGCGTTAAACGACAGAAACAAGCTACATTTGGGCATTTAACACCAGAAACAAGCAGCAGTCTTGCGTTAAACACCAGGATTGCACAGCAAGGGCATTTTACACGCCTAATTGGAGCAGGGATGTTAAGTCCTTGACCCCACTTGATCTGTGGACGTCACAAGGTCCCCACATTTTCTTTTCTTTCCTCTTCACACCTTTTCATAACTCTCTTCCCCAAATACCCTTCACCAATCAACTCAATCACTCTTCCCCATCACTTCTTCACCACTCACATCCATCCCCTCTTCCCCAAAAACCCCACCTACCTTCAAAATTCAAAATATTTTCCCTCCCAAAACCAACCCTAATGGCCGAAACTTAACCCTCCCCGCAATCCTATATAAACTCCTCATTCCTTCTTCATTTTCACACAACACAACCCTATCTTCACCCCTTGGCTGAAAACACCTCTCTCTCCCTCTCCTCCATTTCTCTTCTTCTTCTCTTTCTTTATTTCTTCTTTTGCTCGGGGACGAGCAAACATTTTAAGTTTGGTGTGGTAAAAGCATAGCTTTTTATTTTTCCATAACCATTAATGGCACCTAAGGCCAGAGAAACCTCTAGAAAGAGGAAAGAAAAGGCAATTGCTTCCACCTCTGAGTCATGGGAGATGGAGAGATTCATCTCAAAGGTCCATCAAGACTACTTCTATGAAGTTGTGGCCAAGAAGAAAGTGATCCCTGAGGTTTCTTTCAAGCTCAAAAAGAATGAGTATCCGGAGATCCGACTTGAGATCTAAAGAAGAGGTTGGGAAGTTCTCACCAACCCCATTCAACAAGTCAGGATCCTAATGGTTCAAGAGTTCTATGAAAACGCATGGATCACTAGGAACCATGATCAAAGTGTGAACTCGAATCCAAAGCATTGGCTTACTATGGTTCGGGAGAAATACTTAGATTTCAGTCCGAAAAATGTAAGGCTGGCGTTCAACTTGCCAATGATGGAAGAGAACGCACGCCCCTACACAAGAAGGGTCAACTTTGATCAAAGGTTGGACCAAGTCCTCATAGACATATGTGAGGAAGGAGCTCAATGGAAAATTGACTCAAGAGGCAAGTCGGTTCAACTAAGAAGGCATGACCTCAAACCAGTGGCTAGGGGATGGTTAGAGTTCATTCAACGCTCAATCATTCCTACTAGCAACCGGTCTGAAGTTACTATAGACCGGGCCATCATGATCCATAGTATCATGATTGAAGAAGAGGTGGAAGTTCATGAGATTATACCTCAAGAACTCTACAAGGTGGCTGACAAGTCCTCCACTTGGGCAAGGTTAGCCTTTCCTCACCTCATATGCCACCTCTGTAATTCGGCTGGAATTGACATAGAGGGAGACATCCTCATTGAAGAGGATAAGCCCATCACTAAGAAAATGATGGAGCAAACAAGAGATCATGGACCTCAACATGAGCATGAGGAGATTCCTCACCATGAAATCCCTGAGATGCCTCAAGGGATGCACTTTCCTCCACAGAATTATTGGGAGCAAATCAACACCTCCCTAGGAGAATTAAGTTCCAACATGGGACAACTAAGGGTGGAGCACCAAGAGCACTCCATCATCCTCCTTGAAATTAGAGAAGATCAAAGAGCTATGAGTGAGGAGCAAGAAAGACAAGGAAGAGACATAGAGGAACTCAAGAGCACCATTGGTTCTTCAAGAAGAGGAAGACGCCACCCTCACTAAGGTGGACTCATTCCTTAATCTCCTTGTCTATTTATTTTCTGTTTTTCAATTTTTGAGCTTTATGTTTATTTATATTTGTGTCTTATTACATGATCATTAGTGTCTAAGTGTCTATGCCTTAAAGTTATGAATATGAATCCATCACCTCTCTTGAATGAAAAATGTTTTAATTACAAAAGAACAAGAAGTACATGGTTTCGAATTCATCCTTGAAACTAGTTTAATTATTTTGATGTGGTGGCAACACTTTTTGTTTTTTGAATGAATGCTTGAACAATGCATATGTCTTTTGAAGTTGTTGTTTATGAATGTTAAATATGTTGGCTCTTGAAAGAATGATGAAAAGGAGAAATGTTATTTGATAATCTGAAAAATCATAAAAATGATTCTTGAAGCAAGAAAAAGCAGTGAATACAAAAGCTTGCAGAAAAGAAAAAAAGGAAAAAAAATGCGAAAAAAAGAGAGAAAAAGAAAAAGAAAAAGCAAGCAGAAAAAGCCAAAAGCTCTTTAAACCAAAAGGCAAGAGCAAAAAGCCAATAGCCCTTAAAACCAAAAGGCAAGGGTAATAAAAAGGATCCAAGGCTTTGAGCATCAGTGGATAGGAAGGCCTAAAGGAATAAAATCCTGGCCTAAGCGGCTAAACCAAGCTGTCCCTAACCATGTGCTTGTGGCGTGAAGGTGTCAAGTGAAAACTTGAGACTGAGCGGTTAAAGTCAAGGTCCAAAGCAAAAACAGAGTGTGCTTAAGAACCCTGGACACCTCTAATTGGGGACTCTAGCAAAGCTGAGTCACAATATGAAAAGGTTCACCCAGTTATGTGTCTGTGGCATTTATGTATCCGGTGGTAATACTGGAAAACAAAGTGCTTAGGGCCACGGCCAAGACTCATAAAGTAGCTGTGTTCAAGAATCAACATACTGAACTAGGAGAATCAATAACACTATCTAAACTCTGAGTTCCTATAGATGCCAATCATTCTGAACCTTAATGGATAAAGCGAGATGCCAAAACTATTCAAGAGGCAAAAAGCTACAAGTCCCGCTCATCTGTTTGGAGCTAAGTTTCATTGATATTTTGGAATTTATAGTGTATTCTCTTCTTTTTATCCTATTTGATTTTCAGTTACTTGGGGACAAGCAACAATTTAAGTTTGGTGTTGGGATGAGCGGATAATTTATACGCTTTTTGGCATTGTTTTTACATAGTTTTTAGTATGATTTAGTTAGTTTTTAGTATATTTTTATTAGTTTTTAATTAAAATTCACATTTCTGGACTTTACTATGAGTTTGTGTGTTTTTCTGTGATTTCAGGTATTTTCTGGCTAAAATTGAGGGACCTGAGCAAAAATCAGATTCAGAGGTTGAAGAAGGACTGCAGATGCTGTTGGATTCTGACCTTCCTGCACTCAAAGTGTATTTTCTGGAGCTACAGAACTCCAAATGGCGCGTTCTCAATTGCGTTGGAAACTAGACATCCAGGGCTTTCCAGAAATATATAATAGTTTATACTTTTCCCGAGTTTAGATGATGCAAACTGGCGTTGAACGCCAGTTCTATGCTGCATTTTGGAGTTAAACGCCAGAAACAGGTTGCAAAGTGGAGTTAAATGCCAGAAACAGGTTACAAACTGGCATTCAACTCCAAGAGAAGCCTCTACGCGTGTAAAGCTTAATGCTCAGCTCGAGCACACACCAAGTGGCCCCGGAAGTAGATTTCTGCATCATTTACTCATTTCTGTAAACCCTAGTAACTAGTTTAGCATAAATAGGACTTTTTACTATTGTATTTACATCTTTAGTTTCATCTTTAGATCACGTTTGGGGGCTGGCCATTCGGCCATGCCTGGACCTTATCACTTATGTATTTTCAACGGTAGAGTTTCTACACTCCATAGATTAAGGTGTGGAGCTCTGCTGTTCCTCATGAATTAATACAAAGTACTACTGTTTTTCTATTCAATTCAAGCTTATTCCTTCTCTAAGATATCCATTCGCACCCAAAAACATGTTGAATGTGATGATTATGTGACGCTCATCATCATTCTCACCTATGAATGCGTGCCTGACAAGCACTTCCGTTCTACATGCAAACAAGCTAGAATGAGTATCTCTTAGATATCTAATACAGAGGACCGAGTCTGAGATATTAGAATCTTCGTGGTATAAGTTAGAACCCATGGATGGCCATTCCTAAGATCTAGAAAGTCTAAACCTTGTCTGTGGTATTCCGAGTAGGATCTAGGAAGGGATGGCTGTGACGAGCTTGAAACTCGCGACTGCTGGGCGTAGTGACAGACGCAAAAGGATAGTAAATCCTATTCCAGTATAATCGAGAACCGACAGATGATTAGCCATGCAGTGACAGCGCATTGGACCATTTTCACAGAGAGGATGGGATGTAGCTATTGACAACGGTGATGCCCTACATAAAGCTTGCCATGGAAGGGAGTAGGAATGATTGGATGAAGACAGCAGGAAAGCAGAGGTTCAGAGGAACGAAAGTATCTCTATACGCTTATCTGAAATTCTCACCAATGAATTACATAAGTATCTCTATCCCAGTTTATATTTTATTTATGTTTTTATTATCAATTCACCATAACCATTTGAATCCGCCTGACTGAGATTTACAAGGTGACCATAGCTTGCTTCAAGCCGACAATCTCCGTGGGATCGACCTTTACTCACGTAAGGTTTATTACTTGGACGATCCAGTGCACTTACTGGTTAGTTGTATCAAAATTGTGAAAAAGAACTAAAATTATGAACGTGCGTATTAAGTTTTTAGCGCTGTTACCAAGGAATGAACGATCACGATTTCGTGCACCAAGTTTTTGGCGTCGTTGCCGGGGATTGTTCGAGTTTGGACAACTGACGGTTCATCCTGTTGCTCAGATTAGATATTTTTATTTTAATTTTAACCTTTTTATTTTTATTATTCTTATTTTCGAAAATTTCAAAAAAAAATTTTCTTTTTTCGTTTTTCCCAATTAATTTTCAAAAAATACAAAAAAATTTTACAAAATCATAAAATCAAAAATATTTTTTGTGTTTCTTGCTTGTGTCTAGAGTCAACTTTTAAGTTTGGTGTCAATTGCATCTTTTTAATTTTCTAAAAAAATTTATTTTCGAAAATTTCATGCATTGCATTCTTCATGATCTTCAAGTCGTTCTTGGCCAGTCTTATTGTTTGATCTTCATATTTTCTTGTTTTGTGTCTTTTCTTGTTTTTCATATGCATTCTTGAAACATTAATGTCTAAAGAATAAAACTTTTTAAGTTTGGTGTCTTGCATGTTTTCTTTTCTTGAAAATTTTTCAAAAATAAGTTCTCGGTGTTCATCTTGACATTCAAAGTGCTCTTGGTGTTCATCTTTGCATTCAAAGTGTTCTTGCATATTTTTGTTGTTTTGATTCATAATTTTCATGTTTTGAGTCTTTTTGATGTTTTTCTCTTTCATCATTAAAAATTCAAAAATAAAAAAAAATATCTTTCCCTTTTTCTTCTCATCAAATTTGAAAATTTGAGTTGACTTTTTCAAAAGTTTTTAAATTTTAGTTGTTTCTTATGAGTCAAATCAAATTTTAAATTTAAAAATTCTATCTTTTTCAAATCTTTTTCAAAAATCAAATCTTTTTCATTTTTCTTTTAATGTTTTCGAAAATATTCAAATTAATTTTCAAAATCTTTTTCTTATTTTATTTTATAATTTTCGAAATTACTACTAACAATTAATGTGATTGATTCAAAAATATTAAGTTTGTTACTTGCCTAATAAGAAAGGTTCAATCTTTAAATTTTAAAATCAAATCTTTTTGTTTCTTGTTAGTCAAGTAATCAACTTTAATTTTCAAAATCAAATCTTTTTAAAATTCTTTTTCAAATCTTTTTCAAATTAAATTTCAATCACATCTTTTTCAAAATTTAATTTCAAAATCTTTTCTAACTTTTTATCTTTTCAAATTTGATTTTCAAATCTTTTTCAATTAACCACTTTACTTTTTATTTGATTCTTATCTTTTTCAAAACTACCTAACTAACTCCCTCTCTAATTTTCGAAAATCCCTTCCCTCTTTCTCAAATTTCCTTTTTAATTAACTAATTGTTTTGATTTCAATTTAATTTGATTTCAATTTTAATTTGAGAATTTTAACTTTAATTTTAAAATATTTTTATTTTATTTTATTTAAATTTTCGAATTCTTCTCTTCCTCACCTCCTTCTATTTATTTATTCATCTACTAACACTTCTCCTCCACCCAAAAGTTCGAACCTCATCCCCCTCTCTGTGTTCGAATTTTTCCTCTTCTCCTTCTTACATTCTTCTCTTCTTATACTTGCATAAGGAATCTCTATACTCTGACATAGAGGATTCCATATTTTCTTTGTTATTTCCTTCTTTGTCATATGAGCAGGAACAAGGATAAGAATATTCTTGTTGAGGCTGATCCTGAACCTGAAAGGACTCTGAAGAGGAAGCTAAAGCACAACTCTCTGGAGAAAATCTGACAGAAATTTTCAAAAAAGAAGGAGACATGGCCGAAAATAATAACAATGCAAGGAAGATGCTTGGTGACTTTACTGCACCAAATTCCAATTTACATGGAAGAAGCATCTCAATCCCTGCCATTGGAGCAAACAACTTTGAGCTTAAACCTCAATTAGTTTCTCTGATGCAACAGAACTGCAAGTTTCATGGACTTCCATCTGAAGATCCTTTTCAGTTCTTAATTGAATTCTTGCAGATCTGTGATACTGTTAAGACCAATAGGATTGATCCCAAGGTCTACAGGCTTATGCTTTTCCCATTCGCTGTAAGAGACAGAGCTAGAATATGGTTGGACTCTCAACCTAAAGATAGCCTGAACTCTTGGGATAAGCTGGTCACGGCTTTCTTTACCAAGTTCTTTCCTCCTCAAAAGCTTAGTAAGCTAAGAGTGGATGTTCAAACCTTCAAATAGAAAGAAGGTGAATCCCTCTATGAAGCTTGGGAGAGATACAAGGAACTGACCAAAAAGTGTCCTTCTAACATGCTTTCAGAATGGACCATCCTGGATATATTCTATGATGGTCTGTCTGAGCTATCAAAGATGTCACTGGACCATTATGCAGGTGGATCTATTCACCTAAAGAAAACGCCTGCAGAAGCTCAAGAACTCATTGACATGGTTACAAATAACCAGTTCATGTACACTTCTGAAAGGAATCCTATGAATAATGGGATGCCTATGAGGAAGGGAGTTCTTGAAATTGATACTCTGAATGCCATATTGGCTCAGAATAAAATATTGACTCAGCAAGTCAATATGATTTCTCAGAGTCTGAATGGATTGAAGGAATCATCCAACAGTACTAAAGAGGCATCTTCTAAAGAAGAAGCTTATGATCCTGAGAACCCTGCAATAGCAGAGGTGAATTACATGGGTGAACCCTATGGAAACACTTATAATCCCTCATGGAGGAATCATCCAAATTTCTCATGGAAGGATCAACAAAAGCCTCAACAAGGCTTTAATAAGTGGAAGAAACAGGTTTAGCAATAGCAAGCCTTTTCCATCATCCACTCAGCAACAGACAGAGAATTCTGAGCAGAATCCATCTAGCATAGCAAATATAGTCTCTGATCTATCTAAGGCCACTTTAAATTTCATGAATGAAACAAGGTCCTTCATTAGAAATTTAGAGGCACAAGTGGGCCAGCTGAGTAAAAGAGTCACTAAAACTCCTCCTAGTACTCTCCCAAGCAATACAGTAGAAGATCCAAAAAGAGAGTGCAAGGCCATTGATTTAACCATCATGGCTGAACCTACAAGGGAGGGAGAGGACGTGAATCCCAGTGAGAAAGACCTCCTGGGACATCCAGTGATCAACAAGGAGTTTTCCTCTCAGGAACCAAAGGAATCTGAGGCTCAATTAGAGACCATAGAGATTCTATTGAACCTCCTTTTACCCTTCATGAGCTCTGATGAGTATTCTTCTTCTGAAGAGAATGAGGATGTTACTGAAGAGCAAGTTGCCAAGTACCTTGGTGCAATCATGAAGCTGAATGCCAAGTTATTTGGTAATGAGACTTGGGAAGATGAACCTCCCTTGCTCATCAATGAACTGAGTGATCTGGATCAACTGACATTGCCTCAGAAGAAACAGGATCCTGGAAAGTTCTTAATACCTTGTAACATAGGCACCATGACCTTTGAGAAGGCTCTATGTGACCTTGGGTCAGGGATAAACCTCATGCCACTCTCTGTAATGGAGAAACTGGGAATCTTTGAGGTGCAAGCTGCAAGAATCTCATTAGAGATGGCAGATAAATCAAGAAAACAGGCTTATGGACTAGTAGAGGACGTGTTAGTAAAGGTTGAATGCCTTTACATCCCTGTTGATTTCATAATCCTAGACACTGGGAATGATGAGGATGAATCCATCATCCTTGGAAGACCCTTCCTAGCCACAGCATGAGCTGTGATTGATGTGGACAGAGGAGAGTTGGTCCTTAAACTGAATGAGGACTACCTTGTGTTTAAAACTCAAAGATCTCCTTCTGTAACCATGGAGAGGAAGCATGAAAAGCTTCTCTCACTGCAGAGTCAACCAAAGCCCCCACAGTCAAACTCTAAGTTTGGGGTTGGGAGGCCACAACCAAACTCTAAGTTTGGTATTGAACCTCCACAACCAAACTCTAAGTTTGGTGTTGGGAGGTCCCAACCTTGCTCTGATTATCTGTGAGGCTCCATGAGAGCTCACTGTCAAGCTATTGACATTAAAGTAGCGCTTGTTGGGAGGCAACCTAATGTTATCTAAATTATATTTATTTATTTTCTATTGTTATTTTATTTATTCTTTAGGTTGATGATCATGTGGAGTCACAAAAACTACTGAAAATATAAAAAACAAAATGAAAAACAGCATTAAGAACAGCACACCCTGGAGGAGAGCAGTCTGGTATTTAAACGCCAGAACAAGCATCTGTCTGGAGTTTAACGCCAGAAACAACCACCAAGCTGGCGTTTAACGCCAGAAACAAGCTACATTTGGGCGTTTAACGCCAGAAACAGGCAGCAGTCTGGCGTTAAACGCCAGGATTGCACAGCAAGGGCGTTTTACACGCCTAATTGGAGCAGGAATGTTAAGTCCTTGACCCCACTTGATCTGTGGACCTACAGGATCCCCTCAGGATCTATGAACCCCACAGGATCCCCTCAGGATCTGTGAACCCCACAGGATCCCCTCAGGACCTGTGGACCCCACAGGGTCCCCATATTTTCTTCTCTCTCCTCTTCACACCTTTTCATAACTCTCTTCCCCAAATACCCTTCACCAATCAACTCAATCACTCTTCCCCATCACCTCTTCACCACTCACATCCATCCCCTCTTCCCCAAAAACCCCACCTACCTTCAAAATTCAAAATATTTTCCATCCCAAACCCAACCCTAATGGCCGAAACTTAACCCTCCCCTCACTCCTATATAAACCCCTCATTCCTTCTTCATTTTCACACAACATAACCCTATCTTCACCCCTTGGCCGAAAACACCTCTCTCTCCCTCTCCTCCATTTCTCTTCTTTTTCTCTTTCTTTCTTTCTTCTTTTGCTCGGGGACGAGTAAACATTTTAAGTTTGGTGTGGTAAAAGCATAGCTTTTTGTTTTTCCATAACCATTAATGGCACCTAAGGCCAGAGAAACATCTAGAAAGAGGAAAGGGAAGGCAATTGCTTCCACCTCTGAGTCATGGGAGATGGAGAGATTCATCTCAAAGGTCCATCAAGACCACTTCTATGAAGTTGTGGCCAAGAAGAAAGTGATCCCTGAGGTTCCTTTCAAGCTAAAAAAGAATGAGTATCCAGAGATCCGACTTGAGATCCAAAGAAGAGGTTGGGAAGTTCTCACCAACCCCATTCAACAAGTTGGGATCCTAATGGTTCAAGAGTTCTATGCAAACGCATAGATCATTAGGAACCATGATCAAAGTGTGAACCCGAATCCAAAGCATTTGCTTACTATGGTTCGAGGGAAATACTTAGATTTCAGTTCGGAAAATGTAAGGCTGGCGTTCAACTTGCCAATGATGGAAGAGAACGCATGCCCCTACACAAGAAGGGTCAACTTTGATCAATGGTTGGACCAAGTCCTCATAGACATATGTGAGGAAGGAGCTCAATGGAAAATTGACTCAAGAGGCAAGCCAGTTCAACTAAGAAGGCATGACCTCAAACCAGTGGCTAGGGGATGGTTAGAGTTCATTCAACGCTCAATCATTCCTACTAGCAACCGGTCTGAAGTTACTATAGACCGGGCCATCATGATCCATAGTATCATGATTGGAGAAGAGGTGGAAGTTCATGAGATTATACCTCAAGAACTCTACAAGGTGGCTGACAAGTCCTCCACTTGGGCAAGGTTAGCCTTTCCTCACCTCATATGCCACCTCTGTAATTCAACTGGAATTGACATAGAGGGAGACATCCTCATTGAAGAGGATAAGTCCATCACTAAGAAAAGGATGGAGCAAACAAGAGATCATGGAACTCAACATGAGTATGAGGAGATTCCTCACCATGAAATCCCTGAGATGCCTCAAGGGATGCACTTTCCTCCACAGAATTTTTGGGAGCAAATCAACACCTCCCTAGGAGAATTAAGTTCCAACATGGGACAACTAAGGGTGGAGCACCAAGAGCACTCCATCATCCTCCATGAAATTAGAGAAGATCAAAGAGCTATGAGGGAGGAGCAAGAAAGACAAGGAAGAGACATAGAGGAGCTCAAGAGCACCATTGGTTCTTCAAGAAGAGGAAGACGCCACCCTCACTAAGGTGGACTCATTCCTTAATCTCCTTGTCTATTTATTTTCTATTTTTCGATTTTTGAGATTTATGTTTATTTATATTTGTGTCTTATTACATGATCATTAGTGTCTAAGTGTCTATGCCTTAAAGTTATGAATATGAATCCATCACCTCTCTTGAATGAAAAATGTTTTAATTACAAAAGAACAAGAAGTACATGGTTTCGAATTCATCCTTGAAACTAGTTTAATTATTTTGATGTGGTGGCAACACTTTTTGTTTTCTGAATGAATGCTTGAACAGTGCATATGTCTTTTAAAGTTGTTGTTTATGACTGTTAAATATGTTGGCTCTTGAAAGAATGATGAAAAGGAGAAATGTTATTTGATAATTTAAAAAATCATAAAAATAATTCTTGAAGCAAGAAAAAGCAGTGAATACAAAAGCTTGCAGAAAAGAAAAAAAAGAAAAAAATGCGAAAAAAAAGAGAAAAAGAAAAAGCAAAAGCAAGCACAAAAAGCCAAAAGCTCTTTAAACCAAAAGGCAAGAGCAAAAAGCCAATAGCCCTTAAAACCAAAAGGCAAGGGTAATAAAAAGGATCCAAGGCTTTGAGCATCAGTGGATAGGAGGGCCTAAAGGAATAAAATCCTGGCCTAAGCGGCTAAACCAAGTTGTCCCTAACCATGTGCTTGTGGCGTGAAGGTGTCAAGTGAAAACTTGAGACTGAGCGGTTAAAGTCAAGGTCCAAACCAAAAACAAAGTGTGCTTAAGAACCCTGGACACCTCTAATTAGGGACTTTAGCAAAGCTGAGTCACAATCTGAAAAGGTTCACCCAGTTATGTGTCTGTGGCATTTATGTATCCGGTGGTAATACTGGAAAACAAAGTGCTTAGGGCCACGGCCAAGACTCATAAAGTAGCTGTGTTCAAGAATCAATATACTGAACTAGGAAAATGAATAACACTATCTAAACTCTGAGTTCCTATAGATGCCAATCATTCTGAACCTCAATGGATAAAGCGAGATGCCAAAACTATTCAAGAGGCAAAAAGCTACAAGTCCCGCTCATCTGATTGGAGCTAAGTTTCATTGATATTTTGGAATTTATAGTATATTCTCTTCTTTTTATCCTATTTGATTTTCAGTTACTTGGGGACAAGCAACAATTTAAGTTTGTTCTTGTGATGAGCGGATAATTTATACGCTTTTTGGCATTGTTTTTACATAGTTTTTAGTATGATTTAGTTAGTTTTTAGTATATTTTTATTAGTTTTTTATTAAAATTCATATTTTTGGACTTTACTATGAGTTTGTGTGTTTTTCTGTGATTTCAGGTATTTTCTGGCTGAAATTGAGGGACCTGAGCAAAAATCAGATTCAGAGGTTGAAGAAGGACTGCAGTTGATGTTGGATTCTGACCTCCCTGCACTCAAAGTGGATTTTCTGGAGCTACAGAACACCAAATGACGCGCTCTCAATTGCGTTGGAAAGTAGACATCCAGGGATTTCCAGCAATATACAATGATACATACTTTGCCCGAGTTTAGATAACGTAAACTGGTGTTGAACGCCAGTTCCATGCTGCATTCTGGAGTTAAACGCCAGAAACAGGTTGCAAAGTGGAGTTAAACGCCAGAAACAGGTTACAAACTGGCGTTCAACTCCAAGACAAGCCTCTACACGTGTAAAGCTCAATGCTCAACCCAAGCACAAACCAAGTGGGCCCCGGAAGTCGATTTCTGCATCATTTACTCATTTTTGTAAATCCTAGTAACTAGTTTAGCATAAATAGGACTTTTTACTATTGTATTTACATCTTTAGTTTCATCTTTAGATCACGTTTGGGGGCTGGCCATTCGGCCATGCCTGGACCTTATCACTTATGTATTTTTAACGGTAGAGTTTTTACACTCCATAGATTAAGGTGTGGAGCTCTGCTGTTCCTCATGAATTAATACAAAGTACTACTGTTTTTCTATTCAATTCAAACTTATTCCTTCTCTAAGATATCCATTCGCACCCAAGAACATGATGAATGTGATAATTATGTGACGCTCATCATCATTCTCACCTATGAATGCGTGCCTGACAAACACCTCCGTTCTACATGCAAACAAGCTAGAATGAGTATCTCTTGGATATCTAATACAGATGACTGAGTCTGAGATATTAGAATCTTTGTGGTATAAGTTAGAACCCATGGATGGCCATTCCTGAGATACGGAAAGTCTAAACCTTGTCTGTGGTATTCCGAGTAGGATCTAGGAAGGGATAGCTGTGACGAGCTTCAAACTCGCGAGTGCTGGGCGTAGTGACAGACGCAAAAGGATAGTAAATCCTATTCCAGTATGATCGAGAACCGACAGATGATTAGCCATGCAGTGACAACGCATTGGACCATTTTCACAGAGAGGATGGGATGTAGCCATTGACAACGGTGATGCCCTACATAAAGCTTGCCATGGATGGGAGTAGGAATGATTGGATGAAGACAGCAGGAAAGTAGAGGTTCAGTGGAACGAAAGTATCTCTATATGCTTATCTGAAATTCTCACCAATGAATTACATAAGTATATCTATCCCAGTTTATATTTTATTTATGTTTTTATTATCAATTCACCATAACCATTTGAATCCGCCTGACTGAGATTTACAAGGTGACCATAGCTTGCTTCAAGCCGACAATCTCCGTGGGATCGACCCTTACTCACGTAAGGTTTATTACTTGGACGACCCAGTGCACTTGCTGGTTAGTTGTATCGAAATTGTGAAAAAGAACTAAAATTATGAACGTGCGTATTAAGTTTTTAGCGCCGTTACCAAGGAATGAACGATCACAATTTCGTGCACCACATGCAAAGTGGAGAAATCATGAAAAGCCAAAGATTTGGGATGCACTCATCCATGCGCACGTGCAATAAACGCGCATGCATGGATCGTAAAACTCCATAAACGCGCACGCGTGCTGTACGCGTACGCGTCATTGCTGGCACGTGATTTTTAAGTGAAATCGTGCCTGGCGAATTGAGAGGTGACCCTAGCTCAGTTTGGAACTGAATTTTGGCGCCAAAACACTTAAAAGGACCAAGGATTGAAGGGGATTGGATCATTGAATCATTCCATCACATTAGGAATTAGTTTTTGGCTTTAGTTTAGTTTCTAGAGAGAGAAGCTCTCTCTTCTCTCTAGAATTAGGATTAGGTTTAGGTTAATAAGCTTAGATCTAGGTTTTAATTCATGCTTTCATCTACTTTTACCTTTCAATTCTTTGTTGCTACATCTTATTCTTCTATTCTCTTGTTGTAATTTCCTCAATTGTGTCTCTATACGTTGTTGTTGATCCACTCTTTTTCCTTTTATTTTCTTTTAATGCAATTTGAGGTAATTCATGTTAATTGTGCTTTCTTTGCTTGTTGTTGTTAATTCTTTGCAATAAATTATTGTTAGATTTCATTCTTGTTATCAATTTACTATGCTTTCCTTTTATACCTTCCAAGTGTTTGTCAAAATTCTTGAAAGGATGTTAGAGTAGAATTTTATGTTCTTGGCTTGGGAAGGTAACTTAGGAATTCTTGAGTTACTAATGTCCAAGTGTTTGATAGTTGGTAGTCATTGACTCTAGCTCTCATTAATTCAATTAGTGAGTAAAAACAAAGAAAAAGGCTAGTAAAACTAGGCTAAGATGACTTGTCATCAGCATGCACCGAGGACGGTGAAATCTTTAAGTGTGGGGAGGTCGATACCGACTTCCGTGGGTTAGTTATTTCCTATCCCAACACCAATCGTTTATTTTTCTTGTTAGTTGTTGCATTTCCATGTTTGTTTGCATGTATGTCTTACTTGGTTAAAGTAATGAGTTTCTTTTCAAGACCCTATTTTACAGCATTTCACTAATTTAAATTGAAAACTTGTGTTAAACTTGTTTGAAGATTATAAATTGGAACATGAAGTATAGCTAAGAACACACAACCTGTGAGATTTGAGCTTAATTACATGGTTACATTATTTAACCATAATATTTTATTCTTGTGTATTTTCTTCCCTATGACTGCAATTTATATTTTGTTCCATTCTATATGTCCATTATTTAGTATATTTACATGCTTGCATATGATTGAGGCATTAAATTTTTTTCATTAGCTCACTTATCCCAAATAGCCTACCATTACATTTATCCTTGCTTACGACTTTGAGCCTTTTAATCCCCCTTTGTTCTATATTTTACCACATCACTAGCCTTAAGCGAAAAAATAAATTAATTACCCCAAGAAAATCTTTGGTTAGCTTAAGATAGAGATTGTGTGTTAATTAAGTGTGGGAACTTGGGTTGATGAAAGTGTACAGTGTTTCATTGACAAAATATTGGGAATTTGGGTGCATACTCATATGAGACCAGAAAAATTAAAAATCCATGTGCATTGATATGTTATGTTTGCTTTTATATTTTAATCAAAAAAAATAAAAAATAAAAAATAATATATATATATATATATATATATATATATATATATATTCGAATAAATAAATAAATAAATAAATAAGAGGACAAAATCACCCCAATGCTAAGTTTAATAATCAATGCATATGTGATAAAATTAAGGAAATATTTGGTACATGAGTATGTGATACAAAAGTGGGAATTATGGGTAGCTAGGCATGATTTTAGAGTTACATAGAGTGTGTGTGTGTGTGTGTTGGGTGAAAGCTTAGGTTAGTCAAGGATTCGTATTTCAGCTCACTTGGCCATACATATATCCTCACCCTTACCTTAGCCCCATTACAACCCTAAAAGACCTCATGATGTTTGTATTGGTATCCTAAATTTTTGTTGATTAGTTAGATGAAGAACAAAAGTTAGAAAGCATGACTAGAGAAGAGTAGAGTGATTAACCCTAGAGACTTGAGAGACTAGAGTGATATACACTACCAGTGAGGGTTCAATGCTTGCTTTTATGTTCCCTGCTTTCATGAGCTATCTTCTTAAAAGTTTACTTGTCTTTTATTGTATGATTTAAATTGGTGGAATCTGATCTATTTTTGTCTTGAAGAACTTATTTACTTTTAACCAAGTAGACAGGATCATCTCAGCATATAGTTGCATTCATAGGTTGCATCTCATGAGTCTTACTTTCCCCTATTCATCCTTTTGTCTCCTTGAACTTAGCATGACGACATGCTAATGTTTAAGTGTGGGGAGATTGATAAACCACTATTTTATGGTTTATCTTATGCTTAATTGAGTGGTTTTTATCAGGTCTTTGCATACTTATTCATATAAATTGCATGATTTTACAATTCCTTCCTAGTTTTGTTCTGTGATTGAAAACTTCCTTCCTAGACCTTTAAATTGTATATTTTTAATTCCCCTTTTTCCTATTCGATGTCGTGATCTGTGTGTTAAGTGTTTTCAGGCTTTATAGGGCAGGAATGACTTAGAGGATGGAAAGAAAGCTTGCAAAAATGGAAGGAACAATAGAAACCAAGGAGCTGACCAGTGAGGAACGACGCGTGCGCGTACCTGACGCATGCGCGTGAATTGGAGCTTTCCATGGTGACGCGTATGCGTGACTGACGAGTACGCGTGACATGCGCTACCTGCAGAATTTGCAGAAAATGCTGCGGGCGATTTTGGGCTGAGTTTGGACCCAGTTTTCGGTCCAGAAACGCAGACTAAAGCCAGGGGACAAGCAGAGACTCAAGGAAACACACACTACTTCTCATTATTTATAATTTTAGGTTTTAGATGTAGTTTCTAGAGAGAGAGAGGCTCTCTCCTTTCTCTAGGTTTTAGGATTTCTCTTAGTTTTATGTTTATTTCTTCTCAATTCCAGGTTCAATGTTCCTTTAATTTAGTTTCTCTTCTACTTTTATTTATTCTAGCTTTCTAGTTTATTTATTTTCCCAATTTGGTTTATGAACTTTATGTTAGATTTGATTTCTTTATTTAATGCAATTTGAGGTATTTCATATTTATGATTTTAATTTAGCTTTTTATGATTCTTGGCTTTGGTTGAGTAATTGAAGACTCTTGAGTTATCAAACTCCTTTGTTGATTGATAATTGAAAGTTGCTGATTGATTTAGATATCTCTAACGCTAGTCTTTCCATAGGAGTTGACGAGGACTTGAGGAATTAGATTGATTAGTCCACTTGACTTTCCTTTATTTAGTAAGGGTTAACTAAGTGGGAGCAAAGAACAATTCTCATCACCATTGATAAGGAGAACTAGGATAGAATGTCTAATTCTCATACCTTGCCTAGAGTTTTCTTAAGTATTAATTTACTTTATTGCAATTTACTTTTCTTGTTCCTTATTCAAAAACCCAAAAAGATACCTTTCCATAACCAATAATAAATCATACCTCCCTACAATTCCTTGAGAGACGACTCGAGGTTTAAATACTTCGGTTTAACTTATTAGGTTTGCTTTAGTGACAAACAAGTTTTTGTATGAAAGGATTCTTTGTTGGTTTAGAAACTATACTTACAGCATGATTACTTTGGTTAATTCTTTACCAACGAAAAATCCGTTCGTCACGTTGCACGTAGAAAAACTCATGTCCCACGTGAACCAGGTGTTGTGCATACGCATGTCTCATGAGTACGCATGACACCTCAAAAGCCTCTTTTTGTGCGTACGCATGGCTTCCATTTTGGCATTGCACACCAATGCTCCCACATCCCACGTTGAAGTTTCTAATGCCCCTAGGAGGCTTAATTGGTTTCGCATGGCACGCTTCTCTCTTCCACGTTGCATGTGAAGCTTTATTTCTAACACTTTGTGTCCAGTGAGATTTCAATTTAATTCAGAGAACTTTCTGTTTGCTCTAGTGCCATGTACTTCTTGTATTTGATGGCTCTTATCCTCTATTTTCCCTGTATTCCTTGTCTATTTCCTTCCAAACTCTCCTGTAATAAATAAATTCAACTAACTCAGGTAAGGCTCAATTAACCATGAAATTATTGCTAATCCAACAGGAATTCTTAGCAACTTAAATAAAAATCATGAAGGAAAAATAATAAAGATGCTCACGCATCACCTCCAACCCTTGATACCCACCCCCTTCATCCCTCCAACCGCCACTCCCACTTCCATTCACACTCTTTCCTTCTCACCGACAGTATACCACTACCACCTCTCTCATCATTGCTTTCATTACAACTGCCTTCCCTCCCCTTCCAACCTCTACCACTTACTGTCATCGTCATCCCATCATCATTGTAGATAAAGTAGGAGCAGATTTCACGCCACCTATGTGCTGCGTCAGTATAATCCCTTCGCCCTCCCCTCCGCATTGGGTCGTCCTCCCCTCCGCCTCAGGTTTTTCCTCTTTCAATGACCCTACCCCATCCTCTTCTTCCTTTTATTCTCTATCTCTCTGTCAATCTTGTTTATTTTTTGGAAAATAAAAAAAAGTTCTTGCTATTGTGGGTAAGAGTGGAGATTTGGGTGAGAGTAAAAATTTGAGTGGAGATTTGTTGAAAAGAAAAAAATAGTTACTACTATTTAGGTGTGTTGTTATTGCTACTATGATGAATGAGGTGTATTGTTCTTGTTGTTGGTCTTGTTGTGATTAATGGGGTGAATAACACTGTGGGATGTGTTGTTCTCGTTGTTGATTAATGGGTGTATTGTTCTTGCTGTTATGATAGGGATATATTTGTTGATGAGTGTGGAATGGTACTGTGATAATAGTGGTAATTTTGAGAGAGGTTGTTGTGACAATGGTAAGATGAAGGTTTGCATGTAGCAGTCATAGATGCGATGGTGGTAGTGGTGTGAGGTGTAAGACCCGGTTAATTAACGGCTAATTAACCCATAAATGAGAATTTATTCTAGAAAGCTAAAAATGTTATTTTTATGGCTAAATGTGATAGAGGAGTTTGAGACGAGAATTTCGATACCAATTTTATAGAAAACGGACCAAGATTGGGCCGAACGGGCCAAACCGGGCCAACCAGACCCAAAGTGGGCCCTTGGCCCAACTAAACTAAACTAAAACCCTAGTTTTCAGCACTCTCTCTCCTCACACAACACTCATACACGCTGAAAATTGAAGAGAGGGGAGGAAGAACACTCTCTCAAGTTCTTTCTCTCACTTGATCTTCAAACCACCATAACTTTTGATCTAGAGCTCCGATTGCCGCTCCGTTTACGGCCATGCGTTCACCGCGGAGAACTCTACAAAATCCATACAATCAATCTTGAGGTAAGTCACATTTTACTGTTCGAAATTCCAGCCCTTGATTTCGAGTTTCATGAGCAAAAATATTGAGATTTTGGGTTCTTTGATGTTATAGGACCCAACTCTCTTGAAAGAGAAGGTTAATCTTGTCTCCTTGGACCTTGGGTGTGGTAAGATTCTCAACTCTAGTGTAATTTGTTGTTCTATGAGGTTTGGGCATTGAGATGTTGTGTATGGGTATGATGATTGTGGCTTAGGTTGTGTGTATGTGAATATTGAAGCTTGATTGGTGATTTTGGAAAGCTTGGAAGAGGGTTTTGTGTGACAAAATCTGTTCTTGGAGGTGTTGAGACCTTGAGAGCTTGAGGAAAAGTGGTTTGGAAGTGCTCCGGTTGAGCTTGGGAAATCGGCTAAGGTATGATTTCGGTTTCCCGTATCTAATATGTAATGTGGTAGGAAATACTTAGGCTAGAGGCCCTAAGATAGGCATTAAATTGTTGGTGTTGTTGAATGGTTGAGATATATGATGTGTTCATATATGTGATTATGAATATTGATGCCTTAATTGTGTGATATATAAGAAATGCATGTTGTGATATATGCTTGATGGATGATTAAGGTTGAATTGGTGGGTGGTACCATGTTGATGGTGAGTATGATGTTGATTATGTATAGTGATTGTTGATTGGAAATGGCATTGTTGGAAAATTGGGATGAGGAAGGATGTATGACGTGATATTGTGTTTGTCCTTTAGCCATTTGATAGAGAAGTGTTAAAATGGTTGGATGTGGTTTTGGGAATTTTGGTAAAATGTCAATGTGTGAGTTGAGGATGGCTTGTTGTTGATTTTGGTACATTTTGAATGATTTCAAAGAGAAGGGTTGAAATTGGCATGTTTTGATTGATTTTGAAAAGAGTTGAAAGTGGCTTGTTTTGAAAATGGCACTTTGTGGTTTTGAATAAAAACATGGTTTTTGGGCATACTTTGACGGAACATAACTTGGACTACGGATATCTGATTTGTGCCAAATCTATTTAGAAATGAAATTGGATCCGGGATGTCCATGCCGTTCGAAGAACGGGTGAAAAATGATTTAAAATGAGAGAGTTATGACCGTCGGAAGATTGGGGGTTGAATCTGTGAATTCTGCAGTTTTTAACTTAGAAAATTTTTAGCAGAATGACCCCCCGCGCGTAGGCGCACTTGGCGCGTACGCGCCGTTCTTCCAGGAAGTGCCATCCACACATGCGCATGATGTGCGCGGGCGCGCCGAATGTGCTGCACCCAATGCCCAGCCATTTTCCCGAGAGTTGTGCCAAAGTTGTGCCAGTTTTGTGCCTGGGGCGCAAGAGTACCAACGCGTACGCGTGGCTGACGCGTGCGCGCCGTTTGGCTAATTTTCAACCCACGCGTTCGCGCGTATGACGCTTGCACGTCGATGAGTTTTAAGGCCATCCACGCGTGCGCGTGGAGTGCGCGTACGCGTGGCCCTGTTTTCATCCCAAAGTTGATTTTTGAGTTTTAAAAGCCAAATTTCATACTTCTAAGCCTCCGATCTCACCACTTATGTCTTAAATCATTATGATATGCCTAGCATGAGAAAAAAGGGCTAGTGAATGTGGTAACTTGCGAGTGAAGCAAGGGAAAAATGAATGATCATTGAGGATCAAAGATGATTATGTGAGATGCGGAGAATGGCGGTGGAAGTGCTTGTTATGCCATGGGCCGAAAGGCCATAATTGTTAATGAATTGGCTGGTTATGGATTTAACCGTGAGCCGGATGGCTGGATTATTGCCGTGTTACGGCGGAGCCATGTTTATGGCCAAGTATAAATGCATATATGCTGTTGATTGAATTGTGAATGTTTGCACTTCCACCATTGGAGATGAGGGTTTCCCTGGGTAGTAGCAATGGCTAGCCACCATGTGCTCCAGGTTGAGACTCGAAGCTCTGTTAACCCAATGTCGTAAGTGTGGCCGAGCACTGTGAAAGGCCCGGATGAGCTCGCCCCCGTAAATATTCACCAATGATGGTGATGGATAAATATTCACCAGTGAGGGTGATGGATATGGATCATGATTATGATCAAGTTTATGATGAGTATAACTCGAGTTGGGGATGCACGACAGAGGGACAGTCCAATGGTTAGCTACCAGGATTTGTCGGGTTGGCTCTATAACCGACAGATGATATCATCAGCCACTAGGGACAGGCATGCATCATAAGCATACTACATGAATTGTTTGAGATTGCCTATTTGACTGCATATTACTTGCTAATTACCTAAATGCCTTATCTGTTCCTATTTGTAAATCTCTTGTCTGATATAACTGTGTTTGCTATATTATACTCCTGCTGGTGGTTGGGAGGTCTGAAGGAATTGGAAAGGGAAGTATTAGTTAGACTGAAGAATCTTTAGTCAGTTGCCACTTACGGTTTAGCTTGTTTATAAGCTTTGATATTATCTGGAGGAAGTTCTAGGATTGCCTTCGGCTTTCCTCTATTATTATGTATTATATATGTGGAAGCTGTTACCGTGCTGGGGACCTCTGGTTCTCACCCATGCAGATTTTGTGGTTTTCAGATGCAGGACGTGAGGTTTCTCGCTGAAGCATGCTGGAGACTTCTGGATTAGCGAAGATCCTTTGTTCTCGGGACTCTGTTTTGGTTTATATATCTTGTTTAGATACTTTTATCTCCATTAAATAATACAAACTGTGATGACTCCTTCTAGAGGGGATTTTTGGAGAATAGATTTTCTGTATTTGTGTCCCTTTGGGTTTCCTTTGGGGTTTCCTTATTTTATCATATGTATATATTGCTATGCTCGGACCGGTTATCTTCGCAACCGGGTTTTGAGTCTTGATATTCCCGTTTTTGACACTCTTTATATATATGATCTTGCGCTAGCTTATCCTTTGCTCGTTACGTTATCATTCGGAGTGTTGCGTTTTCGAGTTACGGTTTTTGTTTACCCCTTTTTCTTCAAAGGCTCCTAGTTATAATCAATCATTCATAATACTATACATACTAAATTTTTGTTTTAGAGGTCGTAATACCTTGCCATCTCTGAATTATGACTTAAGCATAAGACTCTGTATGGTAGGGTGTTACATTATGGTATCAGAGCAGTTCGTTCCTGTAGAGCCTGAGGAATGGACTGACTATGCTTCTGTGCATTCTCTGTGTGTGTGTTATGTGCTACTAGTATATCTGCTTGATATAATTGGCATAAACGTTCATGAGCATGCATTTGGGACTTTGAAGCACTAGACTTCTGATATTGAGACCGATCAACTTAATATCGATTGTTTGATGTGTATAGGAACCAGATGGCGCCTCGTAGACGCGGTAGAGGCCGTGGGAGAGGTCGTACTAATACTCGTGCACCGGAGACTAACCCTAATGACCCGGTGAACTTTATGACTGCGTTGGAGAATATGGCTGCTGCTATGCAAGCCACTGCTGAGGCTCTTGGTCAACAGATGAACAACCATGGTAATGACGGAGGTGGAGTTCAGGGCCCGATGACACTGGCGAACTTTTTGAAGGTTAATCCACCTAAGTTCAAGGGAACCACTAGTCCGACTGAAGCCGATACATGGTTTCAAGCCATGGAACAAGCACTGCAAGCGCAGGTGGTACCTGAAGGGCAGCGTGTGGAGTTCGCTACCTATTTGCTCATTGGCGAAGCGTCGCATTGGTGGCAAGGAATCCGACGCCTCCTGCAGCAGGGTGATGATTATATCACCTGGGACATCTTCCAAGAGGAATTCTATAAGAAGTACTTTTCGACTTCTGCTAGGACGGCCAAGGAGCTTGAATTGTTGCAGCTGAAGCAGGGTACTATGTCTGTATCTGAGTATACTGACAAGTTTGATGAGCTGTTCAGATTCTCTCGTATGTGTCAAGGGACTCCGGTGGAATATGAGGAATGGAAGTGTGTTAAGTACGAAGGAGGACTCCGGAGTGATATTTTCAGTTCAGTGGGACCAATGGAGATTAGAACTTTCTCCGAGTTGGTGAACAAGTGTAGGGTTGCTGAAGAGTGTGTGAAGAGGGCAGCCGCTGAGAAAGGAAGTCACAAAGGATCGTTTCCACAGAACCGAGGCAAGAGCTTTGCACCTAGAGGTCCGTCTTTCAAGAGGGGAGGTTCTTTTAGGAGGCCCAACAACAACTACTCCCAAGGGAAAAGGTTTGGGAAGCAGCCTCAGAATGATCAAGCTTGTACTAGGTGTGGGAGTCACCATCCGGGAGTACCATGCAAGGCCGGATGGGGTTTGTGCTACAATTGTGGAAAGGCGGGGCATAAAGCCGCAAGTTGTCCAGAGAAGCAAAAGCAAGGTGCTGGGAGAGCACAACAGACTGGTCGGGTGTTCACCACCTCAGCTGTGGGTGCAGAGGGATCCGAGACACTCATTCGAGGTAACTGTGAAATGGCTGGTCAAACTTTAAATGCTTTATTTGATTCAGGAGCATCGCATTCATTCATTGCATTTGAGAAAGCCCATGAGTTAGGATTGAAGATCGTAACCTTAGGTTATGACTTAAAAGTGTATAATGCTACCCATGGAGCCATGGTAACTAGGCTAGGATGCCCGAAAGTTTCGTTTAGGTTCAAGCAGCATGATTTTGTCCATAATTTAATCTACTTACCGATGATCGGTCTTGATCTTATCTTGGGATTGGACTGGTTATCTGAGAACCATGTACTGCTTGATTGTTCTACAAAGTCGGTGTACTTTATACCGGAAGATACAGAAGGACCGGTCGTGGTGAATAATTATTACTTGAATTCGATGATGGTGAACTGTTCTGGAATCGAATGTCAGGGTATCCTGTTGTTAACCGCTGGTGTTTCGGGTGATGATCAAAAGTTGGATCAGATTCCGGTAGTGTGTGATTTTCCGGAAGTATTTCCCGATGATATTGAGGAATTTCCACCTAACCGAGAGGTCGAGTTTGCTATTGAATTGGTGCCTGGGGCGGGACCAATCTCAAGTGCTCCTTATAGAATGTCACCATTAGAGATGGCCGAGCTAAAGTCTCAGTTAGAGGAATTGTTGGGTAAGAACTTTATCCGACCAAGTGTTTCCCCGTGGGGTGCTCCAGTGTTACTGGTAAAGAAGAAAGATGGAAGTATGCGACTCTGTGTGGATTACAGGTAGCTGAACAAGGTCACCATAAAGAATAAGTACCCATTGCCGAGAATTGATGATCTCATGGATCAGTTACAAGGAGCTGGGGTTTTCTCTAAGATCGATTTGCAATCCGGTTATCACCAGATAAGGGTGAGGGGTGAGGATATCCCTAAGACCGCTTTCAGGACTCGTTATGGTCATTACGAGTATACTGTAATGTCTTTTGGGTTGACGAACGCTCCTGCAGTGTTTATGGATTACATGAATAGAGTATTCCGTCCGTTTCTGGATAAATTCGTTGTTGTCTTCATTGACGATATACTGATTTACTCCAAGACTGAAGAAGAGCATGCAGAACACTTGCGGACCGTGTTGCAGATTCTAAAGGAGAAGAAACTCTATGCGAAATTGTCTAAGTGTGAGTTTTGGAAGGATGAGGTGAAGTTTTTGGGTCACGTGGTGAGTAAGAAGGGAATAGCCGTAGATCCAACTAAGGTAGAAGCTGTGATGGATTGGAAGCAACCAACCACAGTAACCGAGATAAGGAGTTTTCTGGGTTTAGCTGGCTATTACCGAAGGTTCATCAAAGGCTTTTCGCAATTAGCTTTGCCGTTGACAAAGTTAACTCGCAAAGACACTCCGTTTGTTTGGAATCCTGAGTGCGAGGAGAGCTTTCAGGCATTGAAGAAAAAGTTGACCACTGCACCTGTGTTAGTGTTACCTGAGCCGAACGAACGATTTGAAGTGTACTGCGATGCCTCACTAAAGGGTTTAGGATGCGTGCTGATGCAGCATCATAATGTGGTGGCGTATGCCTCACGACAGTTAAGACCTCACGAAGTTAGTTACCCTACGCACGATTTGGAACTCGCTGCGGTTGTGTTTGCCTTGAAGGTGTGGAGACATTATCTCTATAGGGTTAAGTTCCAAGTCTTCTCTGATCACAAGAGCTTGAAATATCTCTTTGATCAGAAAGAGCTTAATATGAGGCAAAGGAGGTGGATGGAATTATTGAAGGACTACGACTTTGAGTTGAATTACCATCCGGGAAAGGCGAATGTAGTAGCGGATGCGTTAAGTCGGAAGTCGTTATATGCGGCTTGGATGATGCTTCAAGAGGAGAAGTTGCTCAAGGGATTCGAGAGTCTAAAAATTGGTGTTCGAGAAGTATCTGGAACCTTGTGTTTGAGCCGATTAGAAATCTCAAGTGACTTTAAGTCCGAACTCCTAAAGGCTCATGAAAACGATGAAGCGTTATAGAAGGTGTTACCGGCTATCGAGCAAGGAAAACAGTGGAGAATGTCGGAAGAAAAAGACGGGTTATGGAGATTCAAGGGTAGGATCATTGTGCCGGATGTTGGCACTTTGAGGCAAGATATCTTAAAGGAGGCACACAAAAGCGGATTCTCCATTCACCCGGGAAGTACTAAGATGTACCATGACTTAAAGGCGATGTTTTGGTGGCCGGGTATGAAGAATGATGTGGCGGAATATGTTTCAAAGTGCTTAACTTGTCAAAAGGTAAAGATTGAACATCAAAGACCTTCCGGGATGTTGCAACCTTTAGAGGTTCCGCAATGGAAGTGGGAAAGTATTGCAATGGACTTTGTGTTGGGATTGCCAAGGACTAGAACTGGTTTTGATGCTATCTGGGTGATTGTGGACCGACTGACGAAGTCAGCTCACTTTTTGCCCATTCGGATGACTTACACCCTTGAGGAGCTAGCACGGTTATACATAAAGGAGATTGTGAGACTTCATGGTGTACCTGCTACTATAATCTCTGATAGAGATCCTCGTTTCACTTCGAGGTTCTGGGATGCATTTCAGAAAGCTTTTGGAACCCGATTAAGCTTGAGTACAGCTTACCATCCTCAAACAGATGGTCAATCCGAGAGGACGATCCAAACACTAGAGGATATGTTGAGAGCTTGTGTTTTGGACCAACCGGCGAGTTGGGATCGGTATATGCCGTTAGTGGAGTTTGCATACAATAATAGTTACCATGCGAGCATTAGAATGGCTCCGTATGAGGCGTTGTATGGGAGGAAATGTCAATCTCCGCTATGTTGGTATGAAGCTGGAGAGAAAGGCTTGTTGGGGCCGGAGATGATAGCTGAGACCACTGAACAAGTGAAGAAAATCCAAGATAGGATGCTTACGGCGCAGAGTCGCCAAAAGAGTTACGCCGATCAGAGGCGGAAGCCCTTGGAATTTGAGGAAGGAGATCATGTTTTCCTTAAGGTTACTCCGACCACAAGAATAGGTAGAGCGATTAAAGCGAAGAAGTTGAATCCTCGATACATTGGTCCATTTCAGATCCTGGAGAGGATTGGACCGGTGGCATATCGGATGGCTCTACCACCTCATCTTTCGAACCTGCACGACGTGTTTCACGTGTCGCAGTTTCGGAAGTACACCCCTGATGCTAGCCATGTGTTAGAACCCGAATCGGTTCAGTTAAGGGAAGATTTGACGCTTCCAGTGGCTCCAGTCAGAATTGATGATACTAGTATCAAACGGTTGCGTGAAAAGGAGGTTTCATTAGTCAAAGTGGCTTGGAGTCGAGGCGGTGTTGAGGAACACACTTGGGAACTTGAGTCGGAGATGCGAACGGATTATCCGCACTTATTCTCAGGTAATTGAATTTGAATTTTGTGGGCAAAATTCCCAATTAGGTGGGTAGAATGTAAGACCCGGTTAATTAACGGCTAATTAACCCATAAATGAGAATTTATTCTAGAAAGCTAAAAATGTTATTTTTATGGCTAAATGTGATAGAGGAGTTTGAGACGAGAATTTCGGTACCAATTTTATAGAAAACGGACCAAGATTGGGCCGAACGGGCCAAACCGGGCCAACCAGACCCAAAGTGGGCCCTTGGCCCAACTAAACTAAACTAAAACCCTAGTTTTCAGCACTCTCTCTCCTCACACAACACTCATACACGCTGAAAATTGAAGAGAGGGAGGAAGAACACTCTCTCAAGTTCTTTCTCTCACTTGATCTTCAAACCACCATAACTTTTGATCTAGAGCTCCGATTGCCGCTCCGTTTGCGGCCACGCGTTCACCGTGGAGAGCTCTACAAAACTCATACAATCAATCTTGAGGTAAGTCACATTTTACTGTTCGAAATTCCAGCCCTTGATTTCGAGTTTCATGAGCAAAAATATTGAGATTTTGGGTTCTTTGATGTTATAGGACCCAACTCTCTTGAAGGAGAAGGTTAATCTTGTCTCCTTGGACCTTGGGTGTGGTAAGATTCTCAACTCTAGTGTAATTTGTTGTTCTATGAGGTTTGGGCATTGAGATATTGTGTATGGGTATGATGATTGTGGCTTAGGTTGTGTGTATGTGAATATTGAAGCTTGATTGGTGATTTTGGAAAGCTTGGAAGAGGGTTTTGTGTGACAAAATCTGTTCTTGGAGGTGTTGAGACCTTGAGAGCTTGAGGAAAAGTGGTTTGGAAGTGCTCCGGTTGAGCTTGGGAAATCGGCTAAGGTATGGTTTCGGTTTCCCGTATCTAATATGTAATGTGGTAGGAAATACTTAGGCTAGAGGCCCTAAGATAGGCATTAAATTGTTGGTGTTGTTGAATGGTTGAGATATATGATGTGTTCATATATGTGATTATGAATATTGATGCCTTGATTGTGTGATATATAAGAAATGCATGTTGTGATATATGCTTGATGGATGATTAAGGTTGAATTGGTGGGTGGTACCATGTTGATGGTGAGTATGATGTTGATTATGTATAGTGATTGTTGATTGGAAATGGCATTGTTGGAAAATTGGGATGAGGAAGGATGTATGACGTGATATTGTGTTTGTCCTTTAGCCATTTGATAGAGAAGTGTTAAAATGGTTGGATGTGGTTTTGGGAATTTTGGTAAAATGTCAATGTGTGAGTTGAGGATGGCTTGTTGTTGATTTTGGTACATTTTGAATGATTTCAAAGAGAAGGGTTGAAATTGGCATGTTTTGATTGATTTTGAAAAGAGTTGAAAGTGGCTTGTTTTGAAAATGGCACTTTGTGGTTTTGAATGAAAACATGGATTTTGGGCATACTTTGACGGAACATAACTTGGACTACGGATATCTGATTTGTGCCAAATCTGTTTAGAAATGAAATTGGATCCGGGATGTCCATGCCGTTCGAAGAACGGGTGAAAAATGATTTAAAATGAGAGAGTTATGACCGTCGGAAGATTGGAGGTTGAATCTGTGAATTCTGCAGTTTTTAACTTAGAAAACTTTTAGCAGAATGACCCCCCGCGCATAGGCGCACTTGGCGCGTACGCGCCGTTCTTCCAGGAAGTGCCATCCACACATGCGCATGATGTGCGCGGGCGCGCCGAATGTGCTGCACCCAATGCCCAGCCATTTTCCCGAGAGTTGTGCCAAAGTTGTGCCAGTTTTGTGCCTGGGGCGCAAGAGTACCAACGCGTACGCGTGGCTGACGCATGCGCGCCGTTTGGCTAATTTTCAACCCACGCGTTCGCGCGTATGACGCTTGCGCGTCGATGAGTTTTAAGGCCATCCACGCGTGCGCGTGGAGTGCGCGTACGCGTGGCCCTGTTTTCATCCCAAAGTTGATTTTTGAGTTTTAAAAGCCAAATTTCATACTTCTAAGCCTCCGATCTCACCACTTATGTCTTAAATCATTATGATATGCCTAGCATGAGAAAAAGGGCTAGTGAATGTGGTAACTTGCGAGTGAAGCAAGGGAAAAATGAATGATCATTGAGGATCAAAGATGATTATGTGAGATGCGGAGAATGGCGGTGGAAGTGCTTGTTATGCCATGGGCCGAAAGGCCATAATTGTTAATGAATTGGCTGGTTATGGATTTAACCGTGAGCCGGATGGCTGGATTATTGCCGTGTTACGGCGGAGCCATGTTTATGGCCAAGTATAAATGCATATATGCTGTTGATTGAATTGTGAATGTTTGCACTTCCACCATTGGAGATGAGGGTTTCCCTGGGTAGTAGCAATGGCTAGCCACCATGTGCTCCAGGTTGAGACTCGAAGCTCTGTTAACCCAATGTCGTAAGTGTGGCCGGGCACTGTGAAAGGCCCGGATGAGCTCGCCCCCATAAATATTCACCAATGATGGTGATGGATAAATATTCACCAGTGAGGGTGATGGATATGGATCATGATTATGATCAAGTTTATGATGAGTATAACTCGAGTTGGGGATGTACGACAGAGGGACAGTCCAATGGTTAGCTACCAGGACTTGTCGGGTTGGCTCTATAACCGACAGATGATATCATCAGCCACTAGGGACAGGCATGCATCATAAGCATACTACATGAATTGTTTGAGATTGCCTATTTGACTGCATATTACTTGCTAATTACCTAAATGCCTTATCTGTTCCTATTTGTAAATCTCTTGTCTGATATAACTGTGTTTGCTATATTATACTCCTGCTGGTGGTTGGGAGGTCTGAAGGAATTGGAAAGGGAAGTATTAGTTAGACTGAAGAATCTTTAGTCAGTTGCCACTTACGGTTTAGCTTGTTTATAAGCTTTGATATTATCTGGAGGAAGTTCTAGGATTGCCTTCGGCTTTCCTCTATTATTATGTATTATATATGTGGAAGCTGTTACTGTGCTGGGGACCTCTGGTTCTCACCCATGCAGATTTTGTGGTTTTCAGATGCAGGACGTGAGGTTTCTCGCTGAAGCATGCTGGAGACTTCTGGATTAGCGAAGATCCTTTGTTCTCGGGACTCTGTTTTGGTTTATATATCTTGTTTAGATACTTTTATCTCCATTAAATAATACAAACTGTGATGACTCCTTCTAGAGGGGATTTTTGGAGAATAGATTTTCTGTATTTGTGTCCCTTTGGGTTTCCTTTGGGTTTCCTTATTTTATCATATGTATATATTGCTATGCTCGGACCGGTTATCTTCGCAACCGGGTTTTGAGTCTTGATATTCCGTTTTGACACTCTTTATATATATGATCTTGCGCTAGCTTATCCTTTGCTCGTTACGTTATCATTCGGAGTGTTGCGTTTTCGAGTTACGGTTTTTGTTTACCCCTTTTTCTTCAAAGGCTCCTAGTTATAATCAATCATTCATAATACTATACGTACTAAATTTTTGTTTTAGAGGTCGTAATACCTTGCCATCTCTGAATTATGACTTAAGCATAAGACTCTGTATGGTAGGGTGTTACATGAGGCGAAAGGTTAGAGGAGTTGAGTTTAGGGTGATTTAGAATTAGGCAAGTTTGAGATTAAAGATGAGTTAGAATTTGGTATTTGAGTTAGGATTAGGATTAGATGAGAAGGTTAAATTAGGAAAAAAATTTGACTAACTGTTGACTGTCAAAAATTTTATGGTAGGGATAAAATTGAAATTATTTTAAATGTTAAGGACAAGATTAAATCAAATTAAACGTTAGGGGTAATTTTAAAAATTTTTTAAAACGTTAGGAACAAAAATATACTTTATCCTAAATATAATTTTATTATATAACTTATGGACTTTGATTGTAAATATGCATCTAAATTGATTATATAGTTTATGAAATTTGATTATAAATATCTAGAAGACTATTATATTTCTCTAGATTTTTTGTCCATGTAGACTGACATGGTTGTTAATTTATGAATAATATTATATATACCACTTTTGTATATACCTCTCATTCTACCTTTCTACTTTTAATCTTAAAAGTTATTAATAAAAATGTAAACAAAAAAGTGACCTCTAAAATAAAAGCCCAGCTAATTAAGAGAAGTTTTGGAGCTGAATGTGTTAGCTCATTTACAAGATCCTTTTATGTCCACAATTTGACCTATTTTGGTGGTTTGGACTTTTTGGACTCCACAATTTAACTTCTTAATCACATTACTTTCATTGTAAGTAAATTATTTTTTAATTTTATTCTTAAAAATTTTTACTCATCATAGAATGCTTGTAGAATAATTGGTACATAAACTTGTGAAAGAAAAAGAGCATGATACATATACAATAAAGTTTAAATTATACCTTTTTTTCTCTAATGTATCGAACTTCTTTAACGTTTTATTAAATTAATTTTATTTTTAATTTTGAAACAATTTTAATTTTATCCTTTAACAATATCATTTTTTTCAGTAGATAATTATTTAATTATTGTTTAATCATATATAGTAAATTATCTTAATTACATTCTTTTTCTAAATAATTTATTTTTTTAATTTTACTCTTATCATATTACTATTATTCTAGGTAAACTTATTTTTATTAAAAGAAAAATAAAAAAATTAAATAATTATCTATTGTAAAACTGAAGAAAATTAAAATTATTAAAATTAAAAAAGTTAATTAAAGAAGTTCGGTATATTAAGATTTATACCTTTAGTATATGAGTAAAAATCTTGAATTCGTAATTCAATTTTTCTGTTAATATTTACTATTATTTTAATTGATTTGATAATTTTGTCTAATAT